>NC_134556.1:7137072-7437072 GCF_025594145.1 Primulina tabacum | reverse complement strand
ATAATAATGAATATCATATGCAGTAAGATCCTCTGCAAATTCTTTAATAGGATCAAAATTTTGCTCTTTAGTATTATGTTAGATTGAGGAATATTTGTGCCTTATTTAAAAGGTAGTTTATTCATTGGCTTTTTGCCTGTTGCTGGCCTCTTTAGGACTGTCTTCCAAGGTTGATCCCTGCAAAAATTCTCTGGTTAGAAATTCTGGTAAAGAATTAGATTTTCTAGAGATGTGTTAAATATCAAACATGCTAATATAGCTTGTCATCTAGCAAATATTTGTTTAGATGCTATTATTTTAACATCTTTTAGAAGAATATCTCTAGCAGATTTGCAATCAACTCTCAATAAAAACTTTTTATTTAAAAGATCACTTTCAAATTTTGTAATACATTTAACAATTGAAAGAATTTCTTTCTTTATTGTAGAATAATTCTTTTGTGTATTATTCCAAGTTCCAGAGGTGAATCTGACAAGAATTTCTCTAGATTTATTATCTATTTTTGTTTAAGTATTCCTCCGTATCCAATATCAGAGGTGTCTGTCTCGACAATTTTAAATGCTTCTGGATTAGCAATAGATAAACAAGGGAGTTCTTTAACTCTTTCTTTTATTTTTTGTATTGCTAAAGTATGATTATTAGTCCATGGTTGAGGGTTTTTCTTTAACCTTTGAAACAATAATTTACAGTCTTGAGCGAGATCTTTATAAAAATCTCCTATGTAATTAAGACTACCAAGAAATCTTTGTAACTGATTTATATCAGTGATTTTATCAGGAAATTTGTCAGAAAAACTAGTTGCTCTTTCTATAGGAATCATTATCCCATTTTCAATGTAATGTCCTAAGAATTTTATCTTAGTTTGAAAAAGTTTTACCTTTTTCTGATTTACTGCTAAACAAGCTTTTTTAGTGGCTTGCATAAATATATTAAGATGTTTAAAATGTTGATCAATATTATCAGAATAAAAAAGGACATCATCTATATAGAATATAATATCTATATATAAATTATAAATTTCATTCATTATATTTTGAAATTCCATTGGAGCATTTTTTAATCCAAATGACATTACATTCCATTCGTAATGTCCAAATGGTACAATAAAAATTGTTTTATATTTATCTTCTTCTTTTAGAAGAATTTGATAAAAAAGAATAAAATATTTTTCCTTTAAATAATCTATTTAATAGATCTTTTTTATTTAATAATGGATATTTTATTCATTTTAATGCTTTATTAAGCGGTTTATAATTATTAACAAGTCTAGGATCTCCTCTTTCTATCTCGGCGGCATTTTCTACATAAAATGCTGGACAACTCCATTGACTATTAATTGGTCTGATCAATTCTTTTTTAAGAAGACTATCAATTTCTTCTTTACAATAGTTTAAAAGTCTAGGCCCCATAGCAATAGGCCTTACTTTTGTAGGAATTTTATCTTCAGTAAAATTGTCTATATAAGGTAAACTTAGTTGATGTTTTTTCCTATTCCAAAAGGCATTAGGAACATCTGCACATATTTCTTTGAATATAATTTCTGAAATAATTTTTATTTTTTCTTGAATTTTCTCAGAATTTATTTTTTCTTTAATATTTTTAAAAAGAATTTCATCTTTTAATGAAGTAACAAAATTTTCTTTATTAATTACTATTTTTTGTAAAATATTAATAGATTTTGATACTGGTATAGTTGTGAAAGGAAAAAATAAATCATTTCCTTTAATATTGGTATATAATCTTTTTTCATTAATTTTGGAAACAACATTTGGAAAAAAAGTGTTCCTAATTTAACATGAGTAGAAATATTTTTAATAAGAATGAATGTAGTATTAATACAAACTCCAGAATTACATATTGCCACATCAGACAATTTATAATTAAATATAAGATGTTGCTTATTAGCAGCTGTTATAAATTGAGTAGGCTTTTTATAATAATTATAAGGAACAATTCCTTCACTGATGCAATTTACATCAGCTCATCTATCTAAAAGTGTTTCAATATAATTTTAATTTTTTTTATTAACAATAAGTGTTACTTTTGAGTACCACTTTTGAGAAATAATTTGATCACTTTTATTGATCCATATCATTTGATTTATTTCATTATTGTCTTGAGGTAAAATACTTTCATCTTCTTCTTCATCGGAAGTGGAATCTTATCCCAACTATGATTGTTATTAATACTAAGAGTATTTACTCTTTCTTTTAAATATTTTATTTCAGATTTTATCTGATCTATTTCTCTTTTTAATTCGGAGATAGTGGGTTCTCTTTCCTTTTGTTTTGATTTTTCTAGTATTTTATTATAAGAATATAATTCATTTTCTTGTACCATATTCTGTACAAGTTTAGTAGGCTTATGATTTGCCATATTTAGATAATGTTCTATAGTTTTTCTTTTTTTTATAGGGTCTTTTATTTTATCTATAAGATCTAAAATGAAAGTTTCTTCATTTGATATAACATTTATTTATAATCCCATAACATTTATGAGACATGTGTCACAATCACAATCTGGATCACAGATTTATTTTCTGATATTTCAGAATCATTATCTGAACTACTATTAGAGTATTCAAATATTTCTTCATCAATAATGTTAATATAGAAATCTTTCTGCTTTAGATTTTTTTTTATTAAGAAGAATATTTATTAATGATTCTTTTAAATAATTATTTATGTTAAGATTATTTATCTTTTTCTTGACATAACACTTATTAGTTTTATGTCCAAATTTTTCACATTTCCAGCATGCTGGAACTTTATTTGTAGTCTGTTTAGACCTTTTCTTAAAATAGTTTCTAAATTATTTATATTTTTTATATAATGTTTTTTCTTTTTAAAAGGAAATATTTTTCTTTTCTTATCCCTTTTAGGATATTGTATTGGCTGAAAACCAATTTGTTCACAAAAATCACCGATAATATTTCGATTTTCGTCCTTTTGCGTATCAAGTTGTCTTTTTAACTTGATATCATTAAAAAGAGTTATTCCTTCTGCAGTTATTTCTGCAGATAAATCTCCATAAGTAAACTCCAATCTATAGAGTTTGTTGGAGATTTAGATTTTAATATCTTTTTATCTCTTTCAGCGAAAAGAACTGGAAGTCCAGAAATAAATTTTTCTTTCCAAAAATTTGCATTGCAATCATTTCTGGTTAAAAATTTCGTCATAAAAACATCTTTATACCATTTGAATTCAGATAGTGTTGGACATCTCAAGTTCATTAATTGTTCCTGAGATCTATCTAATTAAAACTCATTAGCTCCAATAAAATTATATATGATAGTATAAATAAGTGTATTAACCGCATCTGACTCTTCTCTTCCATTAAGATCAATGATAGAGGAGTTAAGAATTTTATTCTTTGCATCTTTTGAAAGATAAAAATCCCATCAACCTTGAAGTTGGCTAGTAAAACCAGTAATAATAGTGTAGAACCCGTAAATTAGACTAAGTATAAACCATGCATAATTTATAGCATTTAAAGTAAAATGATTTTTATTATTGCTTGAGTATTAAATTCTTTCCTTTAAACTTAATTATTTTACGAAGTAGTTTAATTGTTACCTTTTCAGTTAATTAAGTGAGGCCGGACTGGAGTTAGAGTTTTGAGATAAAATTTAATATTAAGAAAACATACCTAGAATTTATTTTAGCTAACTAATAAGTTAATTTAAGTTAAAAGAATGTTTAAGGAATTATTTAAGTAACTTGAGGTAAGTAGGAAATAAATTCATTTAGGTTTCATAATTAATGTGTTAATTCACTAAATTATTTAAAGGATAGGTAAGGCTCTAAAGATTTAAAATACACTAACTAAGCAATATTTCCCCTCCACTTAATAGCTTAATTTCGGCCACCACTTAAGTGATATAACATTTCTTTGACAACTCACCACCTTTGACCCTTTCTTTATTATTTCTTGGCATGATAATCTTTTTTTTTTAATCATCATTTAATTATTAATCCATCATTATCCTAGCCTTGGTTGACATGAAGAATCGGTCCTTTACACCTCCATTATCCCTCCAAGAATATTTGATATCAAACCATTTCAAATTGAAAAGGGAGCAAGACTTGGTCATGCCATTTGAATCCCTTTTATATTGCAACTCCCCTCCATCTCTCCTAACCATTATTCCCCCTCCTCACCACCGAAATTCAGAGAGGATTCAGAGCTAAAAATTGTGAGAAAGCCTAAGAAACACAAGAGAGAAAATTGAGTAGAAGCAAGAACAAGAATATCACTCCGTCTCCTCCGCGCCGCGTCGTCGTTTCGTTCGTTTTTCTTTCAAAACGAACCAAGGCATGTTTATATTTTTATTGACTCTTCAATCAAGTCATATTAATATTTTAAAACATCATGTGTGCATCAATCATGAAGGAGAAAACCGAAATTTTCAGCAACAAGAACAAGAAATAATTTCTGCACAGATTTCGTTTCTATTCATGCTTCATGTTGGGTATGTTTCATTTCGATTTCAGGGGTGGCTCGTTCCAAGGGCTCGAGGCTGCATATAGAAATTTACTAGGACATGTTAGGTTCATGAAAGAACATTGGTTCCAGCCACATACCTGCTGGAAGTCTAGAACGACAGCAACACGTCCCTATTGCCATTTGTGTTCGATTTTCTTATGGTTGCTGTCAAAGGTTGATGGTTCTGATCTTGGCTGCCCTATGGGCTATAGCCATGGTTAGAACATCTCCTTATAATGTCTAAGACGTGACCAAGTCGCCATTTCAAGGCTTGGTCCATGGTGGAATCGTTTTTCAAATCAAAAACAAGAAACAGCCCCTTCGATCCCCATTTTTATTCTGCATGTAGTTTCGATTTTGTGGGTTGGGGTGAATCTCGGTTGGCCTCTAGCCCTTAGCCCTAGTTCGCTCCATATCCCTTGACATCTATATCGTGCCATGGTCAATCAAATGGCCACTGGAATGGTCCGTGGGAGCAAGCGAAGCCAATAACCCCACGCGCGCAGAAGTGCTTTCGGGTGGGACTTTTCGGTCGGTTTCATGGTGTGGTTCGAATGGTGGCTGGCCTAGGGCCCTTAGCCATGGTTCAAATCATTCCTTAGGATGTTGGTAAGAGGCTCTGGTTGGTGTTTCAAGTCCCAATGGTCGGTAGTCTCGAAAACGACGCAAGTAATCAAAGGCGCTGCTGCTGTATTTTGACAGCAAGTGACGTCGCGGTTCAGAGGCGTGTTCCGGGTTCTTGTTTGGCTTTTAGCCTATGGCCTTGGACTAGAGAGTGCCTCATCAAGTTAGGAAGGTCATGTTTTTGGCCGTTCGTGATTCGGATCATTTTAGAGGTCGTACGAGAATTTACGGTGCAATGTGCCAAAATGACTCTCGAAAGAGCGTTTCACGTTTTTGGCCTCCATTCACTAAATTTCGAGTACTGTAAATTTAGGAGCATTGTTTCATCATTTTAGACGTATTTTAATCATGACTATATGATGGTTCGGTGTTGGTTCGGGTTGGCACGGAGTCATGATTAAATACGAAGTCGTTGGGCGTAATTGTCTCGTTTTTGGATTCAATTACAAAATTTGGTCAAGAAAATCATTTGCATATTTTTCATGTTAAATTTAGGTCGCAGCGAGCCTAGGAACGATTCAACCCATGTGGTAAAATAATACAGGATATTTAATTATGTCATTTAATTATATTACGTGCATAAAAATATAAAATATTCATTTTTGAGATTTATGCGATATTGCTTGTGGCCATTTCACTATCATGGGATTATTGTATCACCCGCTGGTCACTACCGGTTCAGTTCAGTTCCACCCAGTATACTGTGGCATTAGTCTGATCAGACAAACATTACTTCACCCGGTGGTCACTTACCGGTCAGTTCAGTTCAGTGCAGGGGCCACTTGCGTAGACCATAATCTCACCAGAAAATTATTACATGCTATTTCATTACAGGGCTCCAAGGAGCAAACATTTTCACTATTATTCTCAGTTCAGTTATGCACGTATTATAATTGCTCATGATAAGTTATTTTCACGTTATGCCTCATGACATGATATTTTTACTCACATGCAATTTTATTATATTATTTACTCGTTATTTATGATATATGCATGCTGAGTCTTTAAACTCACTTGACTTGATTGTTGTAGGTACTGATGAGGTCGGGACCGAGGGCGGGGACCAGTGAGCTAGCTTGGGTCGGCAGTAGTGGAACCCGAGGACCTCCTTTACAGCATTTACCATTTTTATGCTCAAATACTTTTATCAGTTGTTGGATTACTTTAACTTGTTATTTTGCGAACAATAAATTCTTTCGCTGCTATTTTGAACATTAAACTTGATTTATCAGTTTATTTTATAAATGAGGCATTTTGATTATTTTAAAAAAAAATTTTAAATTTTTCCGCAAATTTTCAAACACGAATTTTCGGGCCATTATAAATAGTTCGAGCAATTTGCCTATCATTATTACCTTTTATTTTTGCGACAGAAGAGTATATTAACATTTGTTTAATAACATTTTTTATCTGATATTCAGATTTTCCATATATATTTCATTCAGTAATGACTTCTCTATTAAACTAAACGTAATCTTTCTTTTCTTCTATTTGAAGATCAATTGGTCTTGCCTTTTTATAAAAAGGTTTTACAATTGACACTTTATGCATTTTATTAATTTGCATTTCATCTTCATGAACTTGAAAATTTTCAAGTTGTTCAGCTTTGATAATTACCGAATAGAATCTTTTTCTTTTATATTGATTTTTTGTAATCTGTCTATTAGACCTTCCATAAAACCTTCATCCTTTTTGGAACTTAAAAGAAATTTCTCTTTTAAGATTAGGAGAAAGTTTTATCATTAAAGTTCTTGAACTTTCACCACTAGAAGTTTTCTTGTTTAGATTTTGATAAAATCTCTTCTACTCTAGTAGTTTGATTTCTTAAAGAATGTAAAGTAAGATTGGTAAAATTATTTTGCTGAATTATATGATCAAATTTACCATTTCCTAATTCAGATTTTATAGGAGCATCGTATATCTCTTTATTACACTTTTTAATTTGTAAAGTAGTGAATGGAGGATGAATTTCAAAATATTTTCTCCAATTTCATGAACATATAATTTATATGTTGATTGAAGAGTATTTATAAAAGAATCATCTGGAAAATTTGGAAATATTTTATTTCTTGCTGGAAAATATAAGTTTTCCATCCATTTGAAAAAATCTCAATTTAATTTAGTTTCTTCACACCATTCGGTATATCTTAAGGAATATAGAGTTTGTTGTTTTGGGTTTAAAAAACTTAAAAAACATTTTTTCTTATTAAGATTTTTAATCTTATCTAAACTTTTCTGAATAATTTATTATTATTAATAACCATAAAATTATAACTCATCTCAGAAAAAGTAGGGGATTAGAAGTTCTATTATTAACAGAATAACTTCTTTGAAATCGAGAAGTACTGGATTCAGGAAGATCAACCTTGTATTCAGGTTGAGATATATTATCATTAGTCTTTTAAAGACCAGATATACTAATTTTTTCAAAATCAGATATAGAAGAAGTAAAATTTCTACTTTCTTCAGGAAGTTTAATTCGTAAATGTCTTTGGGATGAGAATTTTATTTCAACATCACCGTCAACATATTGAACTATAATTTCTAGTTTTCTAGATTCTTCTTTAAGAGAATGAGCAATATTCTCCATTTTCCAGATTTCTGGCAGAGTAACTTGACTCCAATTAATTGTTTTAGGAATCATAATATTACTTTTATTAATATCAGTTATAAAAAGAGTAGTTTCTCCTCTTTTTGAACTAATTTGATTAGTATTAATTCTAAAATTATAAATAGTTGAATTCATTGCCTAATAACAAATTCTATATAATAGAAAAATATTTTATGTTCCGTCTATCATATCAAAACCTTCAGTATTTATGTTCAAAGTGAGTGCTTTTATGATATTTGGATCAGAAAGAGAGATTAGAAAATTAGGAAAATAACTAAAATGTATTGGTCATTCGCATAATGAGGACTCTATTAATCCTAATAAGGAATCATCAAATTTATTATGCCTTTGATAACGTACAATAATTAAGGCTGAAGTATTTAATCATAATCTTGTAAGAAGTTTTAAACCTACTTGAATCATCCCTAGATGCATAAATTTGTAAGATTGCTTGTGAATATCAACAAGTCTTCGAGATAATAAACTAAATGAATCATATCCTCTTTTTAAAGTAATTTCTTCTTCAATTGTTTTTATTATGTAATCGGATTTAAAATTAAATCCAATAGATCTATAAATCTTCATATTGGAAGATACTGGTAATTTCCAGTTTTGAATATTTTTCTCGAAATTCTCGGAAATAATTAATTCTTTGTTCTTAGTATTACTTGAACATTTATTCTTAGTAAAAGATCATATTATTTTATCCATATAAGAATTAAGTAGATACTGTCAAGAATTTACTCCTACCTTACCTTTTGGCTTTACAGGTTTTACGGAACCCGACTTAAGGATTTCTCCTGGGTAGAGCTACCTTCTTCTTTATAAGATAAAAGAATAAGATATATTACAAGAATAAAACTTTATTGAAGAATTTCCTCAAGATTAATGGCTCTGATACCATTTTAATAAAATGGTGGGGAAAAGAAGACTTTTTTGCCGAGAGAAAAGTTTATGTCGGCAAGGAGTTATTGCCCTTGGACCAGCCAAAAAACCATGAGAAATCTAAATAAATATACGCCTACTCAGGCTACATTGCTTAAAGAATCATTCCAACATTTGAACAAAGACACTATTACTTCCATGTTTACTGAAGTATTTGGTGAAAAAATCTAATTTATCTACTCAAGCATCAACTTCTTCAAAAAGAAAAGAAAAAATTGAAGAAAATACTCCCATGACAGATCAAGATGATCAAGAGCAGGATGCTCAAGACCCTTATGACCTGGATACCATGACTAAAATTCTTTTGTATGAATTATTGATATGATTGTATCCTTATCAGTTTGTATGAACGTGTCAAGTTTTTATTAGTATGAGTACTGTAGATAATGGTTGTACTGTTTAATATTGTATTATATTTAAGAAGTGGATGCTCTGTGTGCTCCACACACCGAAAAAACTACTCCTTCTCTCTGAATATGAATTTGATAATTCGTGCAATCTCTCCAGAGTTCTAATTTCATTCTTCTGCATTCAAAATTATGTAAGTATATGTCTTATGAATTTTATGAATTTCATTACATATATGATCCACCGTTTGATTATATCATGCCTTCTACCAATTATCTTGTAAAATTAAAACATAAGATTAAATTAACGAAAACTCGAATTAAAGTTCTTCAAAATCAGTTAAAAGATCCAGAGATCAATACTGTTTATAAACAGTGGTTTACCTATCTAAATTTTGGAAAGATCTAAACTCGCCTTAAAGGCCTTCGAGAAACAAAGCTCACAGCTAGCTGCTTAGAGCTGAAGGTTTGAAGACTTAATTTTCCTGAATACAGGTGGTTGTTGTAATTAAGCCTTAAAGGTTTTGTGTTGTGCTAGGTTGTTGTAACTAAGCTCTATGTGTTGACTTTCAATTTTATGTTTCCTTTGCAGGCTGTTGGTGATGCTTTCTACGAAGGCCTGTATGAAGAGCAATCTCGATTAAGCGGCATTCCTTTCCTTGAATCTAGAGCAAAATATCAAATGCGGAATATGATAGTGAACGAGGCTTGTAGATTTGACTAAAGGTGGTTGTGATTCCATTGCTTTATTTTCCATCAGTACCAAAGTTTTCCGATTGGCGGTGTGACGAAAAACTGAAATATCAATACTTTTCCCATGATGGATTTGACGGAGTAGCTAATTCGTCAACTTCTAGTTTTTGTCATCATTGTTGCTCGAGATATTTTATGTCATTTATCGATGATTCTCATCTAGAAAAATCTGTGCTTATATCATTCTAGAAATTTAAAATTTTGACTGGTTCATTGGATGATTTTGCTATAGATGCAAGACTGCTTCATACCTTGATTTTGCTATGGATGTAAGACTGGTTCATATGATGATTTTGTTGGATCTGGTTTTCTACACGCCAAAACGCAGCGGAAGTTTTAAAAATTTTGTTTATTTTGACAATCAAAATATGTTTTGCTTTGGGCGCTCGTATGATTTTAACAAAATACATACATAGGATGTTAGAATCGTTATACCTTTGGTGAATAAATCACTGGACACCAACTGATCTGGTATTAACGGATTAGCTCTTGTTGATTCCCTACGAACTTTCTTTGATGAAATCCTCCAATCAAGTCCACGACTAGATTGTATGTTCCTCTTCCAAATTGCAATAGTAAATATGAAAGAGATTTTGCGTAGAAGAGAGAAAAATTGAGGGACGGCTCAATTTTTTTTCTCAAGAGAGGTGGCCGATTTTTTCTTGGAGGATGGAGGCTGATTTTCGAAAAAATATTATGGTGGTAGCTAGGGTTTTTCTTCTCAACTCTTATTTATAAGTAACTCATGACCTAATTATCATAGTATAATAATTGGGCCATTTAATTAACATTAATTGGCTTGATTAATTAATTGGGCTAGTCACACTAGTTTAATCCATTAATCAAGGCTCATTAATAACTTTAATTATTTAATATGTTGGACTTTTACTCCTACAAGCCCATTAAATATATTGTCCACCATATTTAATTTATTAATTAATCAACTCAACTCTTGAGTTTAATAAATTAAATACATTATAAATTCAACATTTGAATTTATTATTTAAATTGTAAATTCAACTCCTTGAATTTATATCACCTCCAAAATTTAATATTTAATAAACCCAACTTTTAAGTTTAATAAATTAAATCCATTATAAATTCAAGATTTGAATTTATTATTTAAATTATATATTCAACTCCTTGAATTTTATCACCTCCGAAATTTAATATTTAATAAACCCAACATTTGAGTTTAATAAATTAAATTCTCGAATTTTATAAATTCAACTCCTTGAATTTATTATCTCAAAATTTAATTATCATAAATTCAACTCCTTGAATTTACTATATAATATAAATTCAACTTCTTGAATTTATTTTCTCAACGGGAACAAATGATCCAGTGCTTGTTTGACCGTCAATGGTTCAGGGATACAGCTAGCCGTGGGTTCACAACTCTTTGTGATTCAGGACATAATCCTTTATTCGGGCTTACCCTAGTTAGCCCTATTCTTTTCATCAACACCTTGATCAAGAATGTCAGAACTCATTTCTAATTGTACCCATGGGATCAAGGTAAGAGCTTCTAGTAGCATCGCCCCATGATCCCCTAGGTATCACTGATACTGCCTGCAAGAACCAGTCGATTATGATTAACGTGCAGTACGGCCCCTTCATCTCATATATCCCGGTCGAATCTGCATCGAAGGTTGCATATTAATTCGATAACTATGTGATAACTATAATAGTGGCATCGCGTGTACTAATGGAGAACTCCTTCTCCAACGTACATCTCCTACTCTGGCAAGATATTTCATGCACTATCATTACATCAGATCACATAGGATATCCACACCCGCGGGTGAGCGGTGAATCCCCGACTACAATGCACTGGCTCCTATATGTGTCGCAACTGTACCCAACCTCGCCACCTGATGACTCTCCTGGAGCCGGTAAACGAGTCAAAGCACAGCCCTAGCATATAGAGCATCAATGTTGTCCCGGGTCGTAAAGACTAATGGTGTACAATTATAACCACGGACTTATCCTCTCGATGAATGATAACCACTTGGAAAAGTCCGAGGGAGGGTTGTTCGGTATAATCATCATATGACTACCCATCTGCATGTTTGGACATCTCCATGCCCTTATCAAGAAACGCAGTACACAACATCACAGATGCTAGTCTCGAGCTCAAGCGACCTTTATCCATGTTTTAGGCGGCTGAATCGACTATAAATGAATTTAGAATATGCAGTGTTTACAAATGAGTTTCAACATCGAATTACGATTCATTTGTATTAAAGCATAATCCAGGACTTTATCTATGCTGATTACATTGGTATACAGATAAAGTATAACGAAACCATTAAAAGTTAAATTATATTAAAATAAAGATTGTTTATTTCACTTGAGTCAATAAATTCCTTAGCCAACCGTTGGCTTGCAGGGCATCTACTCTAACAATCTCCCACTTGCCCTAGAGCCAACTACCCTTAACTTTAATCACATTGCATCGCGATGCTTCTTAAACAATGGTCTTGGCAAGGGCTATGTAAGTGGATCAGCAACATTATCTGCAGAGGGGAGTCTTTCGACTGATATGTCTCCTCTTCCCACAATCTTCCGTATGATGTGGAACTTCCTCAGTACATGTTTGGATCACTGATGAGACCTTGGTTCCTTTGCTTGCGCAATGGCACCAGTTTTGTCACAGTACGACGGGACTGGATCAACTCTATTAGGAATAACGCTCAACTCTTGGACAAAATTTCTCATCCAAACCACCTCTTTTGCTGTATCAGATGCAACAATGTATTCAGCTTCAGTGGTGGAATCCGCAAAGGTGTCTTGCTTGGAACCTTTCCAAGAGACAGCCGCACCATATAGCATGGATACAAAATCAGAGGTCGATTTTGAATCATCTACGTCACATTGGAAGCTAGAATCCGTGCAGCCTTCCAATTTCAGTTCTCCACCCACATAGACCATGAACAAGTTGTTAGTCCTTCTCAAGTACTTAAGACTATCTTTCACGGCCTTCCAATGCATTGGACCAGTGTTTGCCTGATATTTGCTTGTAACATTCAAAGCATAAGCAACATCAGGACGTGTCGATATCACACCATACATGATAATACCAATAGCTGACGTATATGGAATACGTGTCATCATCTCTATCTCTTCATCAGTTTTGGGACACATAGCTTTAGATAAAGTAATACCATGACACATTGGTAAGTATCTTCTCTTGGACTCTTCCATAGAGAATCGTTTTATAATGGTATCGATATAGGTGGCTTGGGTTAGTCCGAGCATCCTCTTTGATCTATCTCTATAGATTTGTATTCCCAATACGTAGGATGTTTCACCCATGTCTTTCATGGAGAATTTACTGGCTAACCATACTTTAGTTGATCGCAGTAATCTACATCATTCCCAATGAGCAGGATATCATCAATGTAAAGTACTAGAAATGTCACTGCACTCCCACTAACTTTCTTGTACACACATGGTTCCTCAGGATTCTTAGCAAAACCAAACTCTTTGATAGTGCTATCAAATCTGAGGTTCCAACTCCTTGACTCCTGCTTGAGACCATATATTGATCTCTGAAGTTTGCATACCTTATGTTCGCTTCCTACTGATGTGTATCCCTCAGGTTGAGACATATAAATTTCTTCTTTGATGTCTCCATTGAGGAATGCAGTCTTTACATCCATTTGCCATATCTCATAGTCATACCATGATGCTATGGCTAGTAGTAATCTAATGGACTTAAACAGAGCAACTGGTGAAAAAGTTTCCTCACAATCAACTTCTTGCCTTTGAGTATAATCTTTTGCAACCAGCCTTGCTTTGAAAGTCACTACCTTCCCATTCGCCCCAAGCTTTATTTTGTAGATCCATTTGCACCTTATGGAAACGATTCCCTCAGGTTGATCCACCAATGTCCAGACTTGGTTTGAATACATAGAGTCCATTTCTGACTGCATGGCTTCAAGCCATTTAGTTGAATCAGTGTCAGATATTGCTTCTTTGAAATTCATTGGATCACATCCAACACAATGCTCATCATGGCTTTGTCCATGAAGAAGCGTATATCTTGCAGGCGGTCTGAAAACCCTATAAGACCTTCCAGGAGGTTGTACTTCAACTACTGGTTGTTGGAAATTAGGTTCAACTACTAGAGTTGAGGGAGTATCTTGAATTTCTTCAAGTTCTATCATCTTGCCTTTTTCAATCTAATAGAAATTCCCTTTCCATAAAGGTGGCATTTCTTGAAACAAACAATTTTGCTTCATTAGGAAGATAGAAATAATATCCAACTGAATTCTTTGGATATCCTACAAAGTAGCATAAAGTGGATCTACTATCCAATTTGTCTCCCACTATCTGCTTCACGTAAGCAAGATATCTTCATATTCTCATGTAAGAATATTTGGGATTTTTTCTCATCCATATCTCATATGGTGTTTTATCCACTACTTTAGTATAGACATTATTCAACAACATTGCCGCAGTTTCAAGCGCAAAGCCCCAAAACGATGTAAGCAATTCAGTGAATCTCATCATTGATCGAACCAAGTCCAACAAAGTTCGCTTATAATGTTCAGAAACTTCGTTCAATTGTGGTGTTGCTGGTGGAGTTCACTGTGAGAATCACATTCTCTTTTAGATAACCCAAAAATTCAGCACTCAAGTATTCTCCACTTCGATCAGATCGAAATGCCTTAATACTTCTTTCTAGCTGGTTTTCTACTTCAGATCTGAACTCTTTGAACCTTTCAAATGCTTCTGATTTGTGTTTCATCATATAAACCTACCAATACCTCGAATGGTCATTAGTAAAAGTAATGAAGTAGGATTGCCCATATTTTGTGCTAATACTTAGCGGGCCACAAACGTCTGTGTGGATCAAATCAAGTAGACCATGTGCACGTTCCACGTTTTCATTGAATGGAGTCTTGGTCAATTTTTCTTTTAGACAGGACTTACAAGTAGGTAGAGAATTTATGTCTGACAAGTCAAACATGTTTTCTCCCACTAGCTTGTGCATCCTTCTTTGGGAAATATGACCTAGTCTAGCGTGTCATATTTGTGTGGAATTTGGATCATCTAACTTTCTTTTGGTTTTTGTTGAAATCATGTTTACTTGGACATTCACTTATAATTTCCAGAACATTTCATATAATTTCTTAAGTCCGGACTTCTTGCAGTGAAATAAATATGTTCTAACTTATCGGGCTTTGTAGGTCTTTTAAGTGTCTTTCAGAGTTTGCCTCTTATTTGGATTGTTTTTCTTGTGAGGGGCGGAACATTTCTTTCCCTTACCTTGTGGGCTATTTTTTCGTCTGACGAGAGGCCCATTAGAAAAACAACAATTCCCTGTTTTATGGTGATCTCATAAGTTATAAGCGTATTGACTAGCTCTTCAAGGCTATCATCTATCTTATTCAAATTGAATTCACTATAACCCCGTCAAATGAGGAAGAGAAAGACAACAAATTCATGTTACCTAGTAACTCGTTAGGAATCACATATTCCAGGCCCACCACATCCTCAATAAGCCCAGTCATACGTACACTACGCTCATGGACCAAAGCCTCATCTTGCATTCGTGTATTCATGAGCTTTTAAAATTGGTGTGCATCACTGTACGAGTTTCATGTACCATGCAACTCTTGCATGTGTATTCGAATGTCAGCAGCATTCAACATTTCCTCAAACTGCCCCCACAGTTCATTTGACATAAAAGCGAGCATGTTACACTTTAGCTTGCATACTATGATCCTACCATCTTGCATGCTTTGTCAGTTCAGCAGGACTGACATTAGTGTGTATGCCATTTTCTTCGAATTCAGAACAATTTTCCCAACCAATCTTGAAAATTAGATTTAGTTAGCTTGTTAATAACAAAATATGATTATGTGACGAAATCGAAAAATATACTGATATGGAAACAGAATAATTGTTGCTGATTATTTTAAAATAATTTTAATATATAAAATATGGATTTTATTTTATAAATCTCCCTCCCACTATTTTGACATTTCCACCACCCTCTGATGAAAAAGGGAAATCGTATTTCCTTAGTGGGCTTGTAGAGTCCAATTAGCCAATTATAATCCCGAATAATATAAGCCAATTATAATTTTTAAAAGGTAGAATCCAATTGCATCCCTATGCAACCTCCGCGTGTTTGCCTCACGTTTAATAAGGACCCAATAATATGACGTCGTTTATTTTCGCGTGTCAAACCGACCCATCAATGTTGAATTGTAGTAGACGGTCGCCATGAGTTCTCCCAATAATATGAGCCGAAGTCATGGGAGTTCCACTCAATTCACATCATATGTCCGGTGGAAGTCACAGCTTTCCGGCGTCCAGGCCTTCCCAATAATATGACCCAGACACTGTCCGCGGGTAGCGATCCACATGCAACCACGGTTGATGGAAGGCAAGGAAAAATTAAACTCTTTTAATTTTTACTTTTCCGGTTTGATATAAATTTTGAATCATATTCAAAATGTGGGATTTTAATTTTAAAAATTTCTCATCATTTTAATTTAAAATCGTGTGCCACGAGTTTGCCGGATTCATGCAACTATATTATTTAATAATATAAATACATGCATACTACTATATATCGCATATATCATAATATGACATTCAACAATAAACAAGGATGATCGATTGCCAACAATATTAGATCCATGTGAGCCAAACATGGATCCAGGTCCAAAATCTAGGTGAATGCAGGGATGCAAATGCAACAATTACAAGATGTTGCGACTCTGATTGTTGCACTCCCAAGAGCAGGTTGTCCACAAGTAGTATAATTCGGTGAGTCCGATATCGTATACACAGGGAAGCTAAGGTAATTACAAGTCCACTACAATGTCTTTTTGTTTTGTTTTTGTTTTTGTTTCTTTTTAATTTTAATTGTTTGAATCTTTAATGGGTAAATTTTAATTGTTCAAATTTTAATTTAAGTAGTTGAGATTAAAGGATCCACTCTTGGTATTTTAATAAAGTTAACATTAACGAACAATATTGAAATCCACTTAATAAAATGGTTCCAATATATTAAATAATCATATTTATATTATGTTATATATTATTATCTTATAATTATATAATATATACTAGAACTTATAAATGTGGTCAAGTATTTATTGTGCTATATATATTTGTAAACACTAAATCAAGGTTCCCACTTTAAATGGTGGGTAAAACCAAACTAATATTTAAATGGTACCAAGAAATTAATATTATGATATATTTATGTATAGTAAATCAAGGTTCCCACTTTAAATGGTTGGTAAAACCAAACTAACATTTAAATGGTACCAAGAAATTAATATTATAATATATTCATATATAATAAATCAAGGCATCCACTTTAAATGGTTGGCAATACTAAACTAACATTTAAATGGTTCCAATAATTTATGGTAACATATAGCAACAATAAATCAAAACTCCCACTTATAAGTAGGGTATAAAAATACTTAAAGAAATAAATATAACATAAACAATAAATAATGATTAAATAATATAAAACATAGATTCTTACCTTTTAGTATCCTTATTATCATGCCAAGAGTTTCACCTTTTCATCTCAACTTTAGGAAGTTAGCTATTCATTATTCAAAGTGTAAAACTTTGAATATGAAATTATCATGCTAATTATATTTAAATGAAGAAATAAAGGAAAAATATAGAGAGAAATATTATGAACTCAAAGGTTTGTTCATAGAATGAGGGATATCTCAATACATTGCAATGCACCCATATTTATAGTCAAATTTGGAGAGACAACCACAAATAAAATATTAGTTTTTTACACATAAGTCTTCATTGGTGTTCCAAGATATTATATTATATTACACATCACTTTTGAAAATCTTCTTCTCCGAATTTGCTTCTTCACATAAAAAGAAACATGTGGATAATTGAGTTGTCTAGATGTGGTATTTTTTTTCAAACCATTTGACTAAGTAATTTGAGAGATATGGTCAAAATACTAGAGCATGGTAAAACTGCCACTGCTTTGGTAACTTTATTTGTTGCTTAATTTGATCCCAATTGTGAGAGGATTTTTATCTCATGCTTGCCATCAATATTGTAGATATTAACATCAACTTTCTACAGGTCCAAGAATCATCTTAATCCCATTTGCAACGTCAAGTTTATTCTTGTTTTATCGTACCTGTAAAAATAGTAAAAACTTGTAATTACACAACAACTTATATTTTATACAATTTATTATAAAACATCTAATATTTAAACATTTAATAAAACAAAAACTATATATTTATATTATAAAACATTTAATTAATGTACAATTTTTATGTATATCACACCTCCCAACCAGCTTATTGCTAGTCCCTAGCAATTTAAGCGTTAATAGCAATACAAAACATATTGATTAATTTAAATAGAAATGTAATCAGAACTATCTAAGTGTTTAAATTAAATTTGAAAACTGTCAAAGTTATATCAAGATCATCATAATTATAATTTATGAAATAATTTGAGATGATTAATTCAAAGCTTATTTCAGGTAGTTAAATGTACACGGCCTTCAGAAATTTCTAGTAAGAGTCTCAACTCCATATCCTCACAGGTTAATAAATGTTTGAATTTATGGCAACGATTTCTCTCATGGAGTTGGAATACAGATAAATGCTCAGAAAAATGGTTTACAGAATGCAGACAGACAAACGAGCAAAACTAATCAAAAGATAGAAAATCCATTGATTCAAAATCTAGTTCTTCTTATTATATATTTTTTTTCTTTTTTTTTCGTAACATCATGGAATCAGACTAAGTTTATGCTTCTTGACCACATATTTATTTAATTTGTACAATAAATTTCTCTCTTTCTTTTTTTTTATTTATTTTTATGAGAGATATATAGGTCGTAGCATATAACTTAAAAATTACATAGATCTTCAATATCTTTCTTTTTGTATTTTTCTTTTTTTTTTCAGGAAATATCAATTTTTTTTTCAAAATAAGAATTCAAGATCTAAACAATAGATAGTCTCTCTCATGATCAATAAAGGCTCGAAAGCTATTTTCTCAGTCCTCTCCACTCACTCACAAAATATGTGTGGGTTTAAAATTTTAGGCACTCTTATAAGGTATATCTTGGGCCATATACTTTAATACCTGATTTTATCATAATGGTTAATCACTCAAAAAGATTTCATAAATCATATTTGTATAGTGATCAGAATATAAAAATTGACTTTTTTTTCCAAATAAAAATTAAACATCCTTAGATAGATTAATACATTTTCTAATTTAAACCTTTCAAATATGTAATGTATGATATTTTTGCAAAAATTACAAAGATACAAGCAATAAACATGATTTTATTATAAAATATATATATATAATTTTTTTTAAATTTTTTCTCCCCCCAATCACAATATGACATTGTCCCTAATGTCGAAATAACTATTAATAAAGAGTACATAATGAAAGAGATATCACCTGGAATTTTATTGAAGATAACAAACTGAAACAAACGCAAACCAATCCACGACTTTTGAATCAATGATCCAACTTTCTTTTCTTACTGCTTGATTGCGACCAATTGATCTTTGTTATCATCGGATCAGGCTTATGAACAAAAGCTTCCAAATAATTAATTAATTGGTCGGCAGTCGAAGCACAGATGAGCATCCGTCGTGAATTTTCTGAAATGAAATTCTGTTCCACAGCTTTATCAAGAAATGTCAACAAACTGTCATACTAATTATTGATATTCAACAAGCCCACAGGTTTATTATGGATATTAAGTTGTGCCCAAGAAACAGTGTGAAAAATTTGTTCTAATGTACCAAAACCACCTGGTAGTGCGATAAAAACATCATAATTTTCAATCATTTGAGTGATTCTTTCATACATAGAAAAAAATTTTAATTCCTCCCCAATCGTAGCACCTGTAATATTTCTTTCAGCTAAAGCTGTAGGAATAATACCCAAAACCTGACTACCTCCAAGATGAGCAGATGTTGAAACAGATCCCATTAACCCAATATTACCTCCCCCATATACCAAGTGAATTTTTCTCTCAGCCAATATCTTTCCAAGATTATTCGCTGCTTCTACAAACACTTCATTTTTTCCAAGACTCGACCCAAAAAAATACACAAATATTTTTCAATGTTTGTGTAGAGAATCCAGCCATGTTTTTACTTTCTTTTTTGGTCTGCGAAAATAGAGAGAAAGATGAGAGATTTTATAGGTGTAATATGTTATCATAACAAAACTATGGGCCATAGCTGTAAACAGAATAAATAGTAAAAACAATAATGACACACATGCATATAAACAGTATTGTGATTGTGGCTCACAATTTTCCTCTGGTTTTACGTCCAGAAACGGCTTCAACACCTTCTATGAGTCGAGGATATTCTTCCCTTCCAATTTTCTTATAAATTGGCAAACATGGTCTTTTTTAGTCGGATTCCCAAGACTATGACGCTCATCTTGGAATTATTTCCATAAACGGAGAAGTTCAATATGCACATGTCCACTAGAATGCGTCTCAAGAGTCAATAAGATGTTATCTAAAGACTCCTTACTCAGCCCATTCTTAATGAAACCAATTTTATCTTCTCTGTTATTGGAAACACATCCCAAAGATCTGCATCGTTTGTCACAAGTCCATCTTGCACACTTATGACAAACCCCTAAACTTTTGGCCCTTCGTTTTTTCGCATAAGTGCTTTTTCCTAATCCAGGAAAATACCGAATGAGCAATGATTGTGGAACTTCTCCTCCTAATCGGACCTTAGCTTCTATTAGAAGACGAATATCTTCTGGAATTTCTATTTGCATTAGCAATCTCAATCTTTCACACCTTCCTGCATTAATTTTTCTTAGAACATTTTCAGAAACAGAGGGAAAATATTTACAAATTTTTGAGAGAATTTCATCCATTTTTAAAAAGAAAAGAAATGATTTTTTTTATTTTTGTATCAGCAATTGTGGGAAACTGATTTAACCGACTATGAGAGTCACGGAGTACCGTTATCCGCCATTTAACCGAAAAATAAAAAGATTAAAGAAACCTGAAATAAAAACAAACAAAATTAAATGCAACATAAAAATTTAAGGATCAGAAAGGGAAATAAACTCTTCTTGAAAGATTTCATTTTCCAAAAATGGTTTAAGCCTTTGTCCATTCACTTTAAAAACATCACCATTTTTAGGATTTTCAATATCCACAGCTCCATAAGGATATACATGCTTTACAACATATGGGCATGTCCATCTTGATCGTAATTTTCCTGGGAATATGTGAAGTCGAGAATTATAAAGCAAAACTTTTTTACCAATCTCAAAAGATTTTCTAAGAATTGTTTTATCATGAAATGACTTGATTTTTGCTTTATAAATCCTTGAATTCTCATACGCGTCATTTCTGAGTTCATCAAGTTCATTAAGTTGCAATATACGCAATTTGTTGGCATCATCCATGCTTGAATTTAAAGTTTTGATCACCCAATAAGCTTTATGTTCCAATTCCACAGGCAAATGACAATGTTTTCCATAAACCAACCTATAGGGAGACATATTCAATGATGTTTTAAAAGCTGTTCGATATGCCCAAAGTGCATCACTAAGTCGCAGAGACCAATCTTTTCTATTTGAGTTAACAGTTTTTTTCAAAATTTGCTTTATCTCCCTATTAGCTAATTCAACTTGTCCATTTGTTTGAGGATGATAAGGAGTAGTTACTTTATGAGTAATACCATATTTTTTCATTAATGAAGCAAATGGTTTATTAACAAAGTGAGTTCCCCCATCACTTATCATGGCTCGAGGAATTCCAAATCTACTAAAAATATTTTCTTTTAAAAATTTGATGACGATTTTATGATCATTTGTTCGACATGGAATTGCCTCTATCCATTTGGAAACATAATCAACTGCAACTAAAATATACAAGTATCCAAACGACGGTGGAAAAGGTCCCATAAAATCAATTCCCCAACAGTCAAAGATTTCAATTTCAATGATAGGATTCAAAGGCATCATGTTTCTTTTTGAAATCGCACCCAATTTTTGACAATTTTCACAGATTTTGCAGATTTCGTGGGTGTCTTTAAACAAAGTGGGCCATTAAAATCCACACTGCAAGATTTTTGCAGCCGTTTTCTTTGAAAAAAAATGTCCTCCGCATGCTTCTGAATGACAAAATTTAATGACACTACTTACCTCATTGTCGGGTATGCAACGTCGAAAAATTTGATCTGGACAATACTTGAACAGATACGGATCATCCCAATAAAAGTTTTTTACCTCATTCAAAAATTTTCTTTTATCTTGGGAACTCCATTGCGGTGGCATTTTTCCTGTCACAAGAAAATTTACTATGTTAGCAAACCAAGGTGTAGTAGTAACTGAAAATAGATGTTCTCAGGAAAATTATCGTTAATTGGTGTCATTTCACAAGGTGATCCTGTTACTAGTCTCGATAAATGATCGGCTACGACATTCTAGGTTCCTTTTTTATATTTGATCACAATGTCAAATTCTTGGAGCAACAAAATCCATCGTATCAGTCGTGGCTTTGCATCCTGTTTGGTCAACAAATATCTAATAGCAAAATGATCAGTAAACACAATAGTCGTTGATCTAATCAACTAAGAACGAAATTTATCTAATGCAAATATTACAGCAAGTAGTTCTTTTTCAGTTGTGGAGTAATTCATTTGAGCATTGTTTAAAGTTCTACTTGCATAATATATCACATAAGGCTTACCGTTTCTTCTTTGACCCAGTACTGCACCGACTGCATAATCACTCGCATCGCACATGATTTCAAATGGTAAAGACCAGTCAGGAGGTTGCATGATAGGAGGTGATGTTAAATGTCGAATGATTTTATCAAAAGCATTTTGACATTCTTGAGTCCACTCAAATGCAGTGTCTTTTGTTAAGAGGTTACAAATAGGTTTAGAGATTAAACTAAAGTCCTTTATAAACCTCCTATAAAATCCAGCATGTCCCAAAAATGAGCGAATTTCTTTAATGGTTTTTGGAGGGGGTAAATTGGCAATGACATCAACTTTTGCTTTATCAACTTCAATTCCATGAGATGACACGACATGTCCCAAAACAATTCCAGAAGTAATCATGTAATGACATTTTTCCCAATTTAAAATAAGACCTTTTTCCTCGCATCTTTTTAAAACTTTTTCCAAATTTTCAAGACAATTATCAAATGTATTCCCAAAAACAGTTAAATCATCCATGAAAATTTCCAAACAATTTTCAACCATGTCGCAAAAAATGCTTAGCATACATCTTTGAAATGTTGCTAGGGCATTGCATAATCCAAATGGCATCCTTCTAAATGCAAATGTTCCAAAAGAACATGTGAATGTAGTTTTTTCTTGATCTTCGAGTGCAATGGGAATTTGATAATAACCTGAATATCCATCAAGAAAACAGTAGTATGGATGACCTGCTACTCTTCTAAAATTTGATCCAAAAATGGCAATGGAAAATGATCTTTTCTAGTGGCGTCATTTAATTTTCTATAATCAATACACATCCGCCAACTAGATGGGACTCGACTTGTTAACAATTCACCTTTTTCATTTTTTATCACTGTGATGCCAGATTTTTTTGGAACTACTTGTGTTGGGCTTACCCACTTACTATCAAAAATAGGGTAGATAATCCCAACATCGAGTAGTTTGAGAACTTCAGTTTTCACAACATCTTTCATGTGTGGATTTAATCTCCTTTGTGGTTGTTGAGATGTTTTAGCATTTTCTTCTAAGTGAATTTTTTGAGTGCAAATTAGTGGATTAATGCCCTTAAGATCTTTTAGTGTCCAATCAATTGCATTTTTATGTTTTTTAAGCATATCAACTAATTTACCTTCTTGATTACTTGATAGTTTGGAAGAAATTACCACCGGATATGTTTCATCTTCTCCAAGAAATGCATACTTCAATTCTTATGGCAAGGGTTTTAACTCCAATATGGGTGGTTCGTCTTTGTTCTCATATTTTGCATCGAATTCTTTCTCTGATCCTGGTAACGAGTGATACCTGATAAAATCATCAAGATCAATTTCAGCATTTTCTTTAACAGTTTCAATTGAACAAATATCTAATTGATCACGAGTACTCCCTTTTTGAATGTTTTCTTCCACAAGAGTTTCAATAAGATTTTCATCTTCACTTTCATCTCCTTTGTCATGTGGTTGCTTACAAAGATTAAACACATTAAGCTCCAAGGTCATGTTTCCAAATGACAAATTCATTATTACATTCCTGCAATTTATAAGAGCATTAGAAGTTGCTAAAAATGGACGACCTAAAATTATAGGAATTGCATTACAAGCTTCAATAGGTTGTGTATCTAAAACTATGAAATCGACAGGATATACAAAGTTATCAACTTGGACCAACACGTCTTCTACTATACCTCTTGGCACTTTAACAGATCTATCATCAAGTAAAAGTGTTACCGAAGTAGGTTTTAACTCGCCTAGATTGAGTTCTTGATAAACTGAATATGGAAGTAAATTCACACTAGCTCTAAGGTCAAGCAATGCTTTTTTAATTTTTCGTTCTCCAATAATACAAGAAACAGTAGGACAACCTGGGTCTTTGTATTTCAAAGTATTATTATTTTGAATTATTGCACTTACTTGTTCGGTTAAAAATGCTTTCTTTTTCACATTCAATTTTCTTTTCACAGTGCACAAGTCTTTCAAAAATTTGGCATATGATGGTACCTGTTTTATTGCATCTAATAAAGGAATATTAACTTTTACTTGTTTAAAAATATCATATATATCAGAATTCAAATTTGATTTTTTTGTATTTTTCAATGCATGAGGGAATGGTGGTGACACTGTCTGTTGAACCTCCTCTTCGCAAGTTATGGGTTCCACTTCCTTACCATTTGAAGTTGATTTATCATCATCTTCACAAGATTCAAGAATGGATTTTTCCACAACCTTACCACTTCGAAGGGTAATAATAGATTTTACCCGATCCATCGGTTGAGTTCCAGAAGTTCCAGTTTGTGAATGATGATCCTTGGGATTAGGCAGAGGTTGTGAAGGAAATTTACCTTTTTCATGAGCATTAAGTGCAGATGCAAATTTAGCAAGAGTATCTTTTAAATTTGTCATGGTTTGAGCAGTTTGAGTATTGATAGACTCTTGCTTTGCAATGAAAGAATTCAATAAATCTTCCAAATTCCTTTTCGCTGGAGGAACATAAGGTGCATAATTTTGAAAATTTTGTTGATTTTGAAAATGTGGTTGCGGAAATTGTGAGAGCCCAACCCAAATTTTCCCTAAAGCCCAGCCCACTTGTTTTATTAATTAATTAAATAATTTAAAAAATAAAAAAAAAGAAAAAAAAAGAAAAGAAGAAACGAGAATCTCGTTCTCTCTCTCCCGTAATAAAAGTCAAACGATTTCTTCTGCCTTTGACCGCCCGTAACTCCATCGTCGGTCGGCGATTTTCGAAAGTAAGCATAGTTTTAGAATCCTCTCGACGAGAGCTACGTTTTGGTACCCATATTGAAGTGTTTCTCGACACTTTTCGAAAACCCGTCTTCCATTTCTCCGTCAAATTGCCGCCCGTACGTCGTCCGAATTCGGAAATTGATTGAGAGGTTTTGTTCCCTATGTCGTAGGCTTCATTTTGGTATATATATTGAGGTACAAATCATGATTCCAGCAAGGTTGTTGTATTTTTGGGTTAAATTTGGTACCAATATTGATATTTGTTGTATTATTGATTGTAGGTGAATTATTGAGTCGATTCGAGGTATTTATCGACTTTTTCAGAATTTAGTTTGCTGAGTTTTGAATTTTCAGATTTATAAATTGGGATATTTCGACTTTTGAGCTGTACATGCGCTAGTCGGACACCGTTAAGATGTTGTAAATTGAAATTATAAGTTCTGAAAATTTAGTGTGAATTTTGGAATTACTTTCGATAAATTCCTTGATTATTTAACTAAGATAGGAATTGATGTACAATAAATAATTTTGCCACAGGATTGGAGTTTCGAGAAATATTTAAGATATTTTGTGGTAAATTAAAGTCAGTTGAGGTACGCATGAACTGTTTTATTATGACGTCTATATGATGTGAAATGACGTTAAGTACTTTGTAATGAGTTGTGGCGTGCCTTATGTGTTTCTGTGAATACGTGATTGCATTCACGCATTTATTTGAGTTGATACTATTGTGGCATAGCATTTCGAGCCTTGACTCCTTTGATTGCTATTGATATTGATCTATCGAGTTGTTGCGTCATCGATGGAGTGGGTGGGTAGGATTAGCACTCCTGATGACTTGCATGAGGACTGAGCGGGTTGCTCCCGTACCCTCGATGCTACGTGCATGGATGAGCGGCGGCATGATATTACGTTGCTGTAGTCCTGGCACGGGTGGCCATTGTTCTTGTTGCTGATGCGTTTCATTTGGACTCCGCTTTGGTATCCATTATTTTGTTGTTACCGACACGCATTGCATTGCATTTCATTGCATTTTACTTGATTTTATTTCATGTCAGTTATATTTGTCGTAATATTACTGGTTCGTCGTACCGGGGCCCGACCCCTCGTTTTTTTTTATGTTGTTGTTGTTTTTGATGCCATAGCAGGTTATCCAGGAGGATTTGACGCGTCTGGTGGAGCGTCAGGTAGTGGTGCCCAATCGTCAAGTCATGGTTGAGAGTTCCCAGATATATATATACTATATTATGGAGTTATACATTTACCGGGCAGATGCCCCGTGTAGCTGTACTGTTATTGTTATGATGTTTTGTATTGATAGTTGTGTGATCGAGCCTTGCCGGCTCTATATGTGTTTAGTCCTGGCCAGTGCGGCTATAGGATTGTGAATTGATGTTATGACTTTATTTCGAGTATATAAATGTTGTTTGAAAATTTTTGGGATGTCCTACTTACGGGAAGTCATGTCGAAATTTCTATTGGCCCAAAAGGAAAATTTTTATTCGCTTTCGCTGTTTACATTAATAAATCCTTGTTGTTTGATCATTAAATAATAATCAGGAGCACGGGCCCCCACAGTTGGTATCAGAGCGTAACTGGGATATGCTCGAATTAGAGTCTAGGGCACTTGAGTCTAGACACAAATAACATGATTGTGCGTGTGTTTGACTATTTGCTCTTATTTGAATTATTTGGTGTGAATTGCTTGAATTTACCTACGTTAGAACGACTATCTGATTAGGCATGGTATGTAATTTAGAAATTGCCTATAACTTTCTTTTACCTGTTATCTACCTGTGGATTTAATCCTTGTGTCTCGTAGAATGGCACCTGGAGGAAGAGGTAGAAAAGGAAAAGAAATAGCGCAAGAATCTGAGGCACAAAATGTTCGAGGACTTGCAGATATCATTAGAGGTAGACGTGGTCGACCTCGAGGACAAGTTGCTCAAAATGTTGAAGAAGAAGTGAACCAAGAACCTCATCGACCTGAAAGACCTAGAACTAGAGAGGTAGCGATTGAGCAAGAAGTGGAACAGCTGACACAGAAAGTTGGAGGAATGCAGTTAATAATTTCTCAGTTCCAAGAATTACGTCCTCCAAAATTCTTTGGCAACGAGAGCGGAGAAAAAGCAGCAGGTTGGCTGAAAAGTATAAATCATCTATTTAATTTGTTGGAGTATTCCCAAGATATTAAATTGAAGCTTGCCATCTACCAACTTAAAGACCGAGCACAACTTTGGTGGGAAGCCACAGAGGAAGCAATGAAGGACTCTGGTGAAATTATTACTTGGGATGCTTTTTGTGCCCACTTTACCCAAGAATATGCACCACCATCATATTATGCTGCTAAAGAAGAAGAGTTCAATCAGTTGGTGCAGGGCAACAAATCAGTGGTGGAATATGCTTCACAGTTTTCTGCTCTTTTGCCCTATGTTCCACATGTTGCCAGGAATGATCAGGCTAAACTATCACGTTTTCTGCACGGGTTGCAGCGGACTGTTCATACTTTGGTAATGACAGGATCGCCTAATACGTATATTCAAGCAGTGGAAAAGGAGAAGAAAATTGAAGCAAGTTTGCTCAGAGGAGACCCACAGCCAGGTCCATCATCTGTTTCTCAGGGATCTGGGAGTAGTATGTCAATGCCAAGGGATTTACCTCCATATCAGCCTGTACAGTCATACCAACAACCCAAACAGTAGAGGTACAAAGTAAAAGGAAAGCAATTCAAAAAGAAGTCTCAATCCAGCTCTTCCAGTTCAGGCAGTGCACGAGGGGAGATTCTGTTGGGTCGTCTAGCACTGTGCATTGTGATCGATGTGGTGGTCGACATTTTAGTTCCCAATGTGTAGGAGTTCAGGGGACTTGTCATAATTGTGGTCAGGTTGGACATTACGCCAGAGTATGTCCTAATGCAGGGAGACAGCAGTTCCAGCCACAACAGTTTGGTCAAGTTCCCTGTGGACCAGTCTTTAGACCATATGCTCCTACTCCATCATTTCAGCAGTCTAGTTATCCACCTCCCAGAGGTCCTACTCAGCAGCCATTTTCAGGGCCACAGCAAGCCCAAGTCCATGCTTTGACTCAGGACCAGGCTCAGGATGCACCAGAAGGAGTGATTGCAGGTATTTGTTATGTTTTTGACTATCCTGCACGCATATTGATAGACACAGGAGCATCTCATTCATTTTTATCTGCTGTATTTGTTGATGAGCATGAGATTTCTACTATTCCTTTGTTGGATACTGTGTCAGTTGCTACTCCTTCCGGTGTATATTTGATGTCCCGTGAGATAGTTTTGAACTGTGTGATTAGATTTGAGGGTAATATTATGATAACAAATCTAATCAAATTAGCCATGACTGATTTTGACTGTATTCTGGGTATGGATGTGTTGACGAATTATCGAGCCACTGTG
Source organism: Primulina tabacum (assembly GCF_025594145.1). Taxonomy (NCBI): domain Eukaryota; kingdom Viridiplantae; phylum Streptophyta; class Magnoliopsida; order Lamiales; family Gesneriaceae; genus Primulina; species Primulina tabacum. The sequence goes on along the minus strand of NC_134556.1, from coordinate 7,408,420 downwards.
GATTGTTTTCATGGAGTTGTAAGATTTAGACCGTATTATGGCAGCAAATGGAATTTTTATGGTTATGATTCACAGTCTCGAATTCCATTAGTATCTGCAATGGAAATGTTCAGGTTGTTGTCAATCGGCAATGAAGGATTTTTGATCTATGCTCTTGATGCAACACGGGAAGAACGATTGAAAGTTTCAGACATTCCCGTTGTCAAGGATTTTTCAGATGTATTTCCTGATGAGATTCCAGGCTTTCCGCCTCAAAGGGAAATAGATCTTAGCATTGAATTAATGCCAGGGACAAATCCTATTTCTAGAGCACCGTATCGTTTAGCTCCAACAGAGTTGAAAGAACTCAAGGAACAGCTACAGGATTTACTGGAGAAAGGCTATATCAGACCCAGTATGTCGCCCTGGGGAGCTCCAGTATTGTTTGTAAAGAAGAAAGACGGAACGATGAGAATGTGCGTCGATTATCGGGAGTTAAACCGGGCTACTGTGAAGAATAAGTATCCCTTGCCGCGTATTGACGACTTGTTTGATCAGTTGCAGGGTAGTTATGTGTATTCCAAGATTGATCTTCGTTCCGGATACCATCAGCTTAGAGTCCGAGAGGAAGATGTTCCTAAGACAGCATTTCGGACACGTTATGGACACTATGAATTCCTTGTCGTGCCGTTTGGTTTGACTAATGCTCCAGCGGTTTTTATGGATTTAATGAATCGTGTGTTCAGGGAATTCATAGATAAATTTGTTATCGTCTTTATTGATGACATCTTGATTTATTCCAGATCAAAGAAACAACACGAAGAACATTTGAAATTAGTTCTCCAAACACTCAAAGAAGCGCAATTGTATGCCAAATTTTCTAAGTGTGAGTTTTGGTTGGACAGGGTTTTATTTTTAGGCCATGTTATATCTGCACAAGGAGTATCTGTTGATCCTAGTAAAGTTGAAGCTGTTATCAATTGACCTAAACCAACCAATGTGTCTGAGATTCGAAGCTTTTTGGGATTAGCTGGGTACTATAGGCGTTTCATTGAAGGATTTTCTAGAATAGCTAGGCCTATGACCCAGTTGACACAGAAAGATCGAAGTTTTGTATGGACTGCAGAATGTGAGTCTAGTTTTCGGACTTTGAAAGAAAAGTTGACCACATCTCCAGTGTTAGCTTTGCCTTCAGGCTCAGGTGGATTTGTTGTCTGTACAGATGCTTCTCTAAATGGACTGGGTTGTGTTTTGATGCAAAATGGGCGAGTGATTGCGTATGCATCTCGTCAGTTGAAGCCACATGAGACTCGATATCCAGTTCATGATTTGGAGTTAGCTGCCATTGTGTTTGCATTGAAGATATGACGTCATTATCTGTACGGAGAACAGTTTGTGATTTATTCTGATCACAAGAGTCTGAAGTATCTTTTCACACAGTCCGACTTGAATATGAGACAGCGTCGATGGTTGGAATTACTTAAGGACTTTGATTGTGAGATTCAGTACCAACCAGGGCGAATGAATCAAGTTGTAGGTGCTTTGAGCAGAAAGGTTCAGCCTAAAATGTTGGCATCTTTGACTATTTCAAAGGTTCATGAGCATTTGGGAACTTCAGGATGGACTTATCAGTCTAAGGGCGACTACTTTATAGTTTCATCTATACAAGTTGAACCACAGATTGTTTCTAAAATCAAAGCGGCACAGAGAACTGATCCACATGTTCATAGATTGAAAGAATTGACTCAGACAGGTCACTCAGATAAGTTCAGTGTTGCTTTAGATGGATGTCTGTGTTATAATGGTAGACTTGTGGTTCCGAATTTGATAGATTTGAAAGAATCTATACTTCGTGAAGTTCATTGTAGTCGGCACAGTGTTCATCCTGGAATCAGAAAGATGTATCATATTTTGAAATCTCATTACTGGTGGGAAGGTATGAAGAAAGAGATTTCTGACTTTGTGGCTAAATGTTTGACGTGCCAACAGGTTAAAGCTGAGAGAATGAGACCTGGTGGTATGTTACATAGTCTTGAAGTGCCACAGTGGAATTGGGAGCACATTGCTATGGATTTTGTGACACACCTACCTCGTTCTAATCGTGGTTGTGATGCGATTTGGGTGATTGTTGATTGATTGTCTAAATCAGCCCATTTTATTCCTTATGATCGTACTTGTACTTATAAGAAAATGGCAAAAATGTACATCGATCATGTAGTGAGATTGCATGGTGTGCCTGTAACCATAGTATCAGATCGTGATCCCAGGTTTGCTTCGAAGTTGTGGGGTAGTTTGCAATCAGCATTGGCTTCAAAGTTGGCGATGAGTACTGCATATCACCCACAGACAGATGGTCAGTCTGAGAGGACCATTCAGACACTAGAGGACATGTTGCGAGCAGTTGTGATGGATTTCAGGAGTGGTTGGCAGGAATCATTGTCACTTGTTGAGTTCTCTTACAATAACAGCTTCCAAGCAACCATCGGAATGGCACCATTTGAAGCCTTGTACGGTAGAAAATATAGATCTCCGATATGCTGGGAAGATGTAGGAGAAAGACAGATGTCAAAGCCAGAATTTATACAAGAAATGAAAGAGAAGGTTGAAATGATTAGGAAAAGAATGAAAGCAGCACAGGATCGTCAAGCCAGCTATGCTAATAAAAGTCGTAGGCCTTTAGAATTTCAGGTTGGCTATCAGGTTTTCTTGAAAGTATCACCGTTTCGTGGTACTATGAGATTTGGGCGCAAAGGGAAACTAGCTCCGCGTTATATTGGTCCATATGCGATTGTTGAGAGGATTGGCACTTTGGCTTATCGTTTGGACTTGCCGCATAATTTGTCTGCTATACATGATGTGTTTCATGTATCTATGTTACGAAAGTACGAGCCAGATCCTTCTCATGTCTTGAGGACTGATGAGGTGGAGTTGGATAGTTCCCTTAGCTATGTTGAGCATCCAGTGCAAATTCTTGATCGTAAAGAAAAGCAACTCAGGAATAAGACGATTCCACTGGTTATGGTGCAATGGAGTAGACATGGGAGAGAAGAAGCTACATGGGAATTAGAGGCTAAGATGCGTCAATAATGGCCTCACTTGTTTGAAAATATAATAAATTATTCCATGTATTCTGATTTCCCTATGTACTATCAGTGGTAAATGTTTGTAAACCACTTTTGTATAAATGTTGTGTATGCTAGATTTCGAGGACGAAATCTTTTATTAGTAGGGGAGAATGTGAGAGCCCAACCCAAATTTTCCCTAAAGCCCAGCCCACTTGTTTTATTAATTAATTAAATAATTTAAAAAATAAAAAAAAGAAAAAAAAAAGAAAAGAAGAAACGAGAATCTCGTTCTCTCTCCCGTAATAAAAGTCAAACGATTTCTTCTGCCTTTGACCGCCCGTAACTCCATCGTCGGTCGGCGATTTTCGAAAGTAAGCATAGTTTTGGAATCCTCTCGACGAGAGCTACGTTTTGGTACCCATATTGAAGTGTTTCTCGACACTTTTCGAAAACCCGTCTTCCATTTCTCCGTCAAATTGCCGCCCGTACGTCGTCGGAATTCGGAAATTGATTGAGAGGTTTTGTTCCCTATGTCGTAGGCTTCATTTTGGTATATATATTGAGGTACAAATCATGATTCCAGCAAGGTTGTTGTATTTTTGGGTTAAATTTGGTACCAATATTGATATTTGTTGTATTATTGATTGTAGGTGAATTATTCAGTCGATTCGAGGTATTTATCGACTTTTTCAGAATTTAGTTTGCTGAGTTTTGAATTTTCATATTTATAAATTGGGATATTTCGACTTTTGAGCTGTACATGCGCTAGTCGGACACCATTAAGATGTTGTAAATTGAAATTATAAGTTCTGAAAATTTAGTGTGAATTTTGGAATTACTTTCGATAAATTCCTTGATTATTTAACTAAGATAGGAATTGATGTGCAATAAATAATTTTGCCACAGGATTGGAGTTTCGAGAAATATTTAAGATATTTTGTGGTAAATTAAAGTCAGTTGAGGTACGCATGAACTGTTTTATTATGACGTCTATATGATGTGAAATGACGTTAAGTACTTTGTAATGAGTTGTGGCGTGCCTTATGTGTTTCTGTGAATACGTGATTGCATTCACGCATTTATTTGAGTTGATACTATTGTGGCATAGCATTTCGAGCCTTGACTCCTTTGATTGCTATTGATATTGATCTATCGAGTTGTTGCGTAATCGATGGAGTGGGTGGGTAGGATTAGGACTCGTGATGACTTGCATGATGACTGAGCGGGTCGCTCCCGTACCCTCGATGCTACGTGCATGGATGAGCGGCGGCATGATATTACGTTGCTGCAGTCCTGGCACGGGTGGCCACTGTTCTTGTTGCTGATGCGTTTCATTTGGACTCCGCTTTGGTATCTATTATTTTGTTGTTACCGACACGCATTGCATTGCATTTCATTGCATTTTACTTGATTTTATTTCATGTCAGTTATATTTGTCGTAATATTACTGGTTCGTCGTAGTGGGGCCCGACCCCTCGTTTTTTTTATGCTGTGGTTGTTTTTGATGCCATAGCAGGTTATCCAGGAGGATTTGACGCGTCTGGTGGAGCGTCAGGTAGTGGTGCCCAATCGTCAAGTCATGGTTGAGAGTTCCCAGATATATATATACTATATTATGGAGTTATACATTTACCGGGGAGATGCCCCGTGTAGCTGTACTGTTATTGTTATGATGTTTTGTATTGATAGTTGTGTGATCGAGCCTTGCCGGCTCTATATGTGTTTAGTCCTGGCCAGTGCGGCTATAGGGTTGTGAATTGATGTTATGACTTTATTTCGAGTATATAAATGTTGTTTGTGTTGTTTGAAAATTTTTGGGATGTCCTACTTACGGGAAGGTCATGTCGAAATTTCTATTGGCCCAAAAGGAAAATTTCAATCGCTTTCGCTGTTTACATTAATAAATCCTGGTTGTTTGATCATTAAATAATAATCAGGAGCACGGGCCCCCACAGAAATTGTGCAGCATTATCATTCCTCCAGCTAAAATTTGGATGATTTCGCCAACCTGGATTGTAATTTTGAGAAAATGGTTCAAAATTTGACCTTTTGAAATTGTTCAAAACATTGACTTGTTCATGGAGACATTCTTTAAAAGAGGGAAAAGCGGGACAATCTTTTGTAAAATGATCACTTGTATCACAGATGTGACACGCAATTTCTTGAACAGATTTTAATTGACCATTCTTTTTCAATTCAAGTGCCTCAACTTTTCTTGCCAAAGAGGTAAATCTAGCTTGAAGATCATGTTCATCTTTGAGAGTGTACATACCTCCACCAGATGTAGGAGATTGAATCTTGTTTGATGGTTCGATTGTACCTATAGTGTCCCAATTTTGAGCATTTTCAGCTAATGAATCGAGATACTCAATTGCCTAGTTTGGATCTTTATCTTCAAATGTTCCATTACACATAAATTCAACTATTTGTCTATCTTTAGGTGTTAAGCCTTCATAAAATTGAGAAACAACCCTCCAAATTTCAAAACCATGATGTGGACAAAGATTAAGCAATTCTTTGTATCTATCCCAACACTGATAAAAAGTTTCTTCTTGATTTTGAGTGAAAGTGATGATTTGCCTTTTGAAAGAATTTGTTCTATGCAATGGAAAAATTTTTTTCAAAAATTGTTGTTGCAATTCATCCCAAGTTCGAATGGATCCCGATCTAAGATTTTGTAGCCAAGTTTTAGCTTTATCTTTTAAAGAAAAAGGAAAAAGCTTAAGTCGAATGGTGTTCATGCCACATTTTAGATCATTATATGTGTTGAACACTTCTTCAAACTCTCGTAAATGCATGTATGGATTTTCAGAATCTAAGCCATGAAAATTGGGTAAAAGTTGGATAATACCAGGCTTAAAATTGAAATGAGATGCATCAGGGGGAAAAACTAGACATGAAGGTGCACTAGTACGTGTAGGATTCATGTGATCTCTAAGTGTTCTTCTTCTATCATGATCATGTTGAGATTGAATTTCATCTTCATTTTCTTGGATGGGTTCTTCCGCCATGTTTTGTAAAAATAAAGGGTTATTTCGAATGAGTCGACCGCTAAGTGTACGTGACCAAATGCTCATGCAAATACAAATGCAAAAGAATAAAAACACACAAAAGCAATAAAAATTCAAATAAAGAAAAATAAACTATAAAGGAAATTAAATAGACTTGAAATTAAATTATACTTCCCCGGCAACGGCGCCAAAAACTTGTTGCGACTCTGATTGTTGCACTCCCAAGAGCAGGTTGTCCACAAGTAGTATAATTCGGTGAGTCCGATATCGTATCCACAGGGAAGTTAAGGTAATTACAAGTCCACTACAATGTCTTTTTGTTTTGTTTTTGTTTTTGTTTCTTTTTAATTTTAATTGTTTGAATCTTTAATGGATAAATTTTAATTGTTCAAATTTTAATTTAAGTAGTTGAGATTAAAGGATCCACTCTTGGTATTTTAATAAAGTTAACATTAACGAACAATATTGAAATCCACTTAATAAAATGGTTCCAATATATTAAATAATCATATTTATATTATATTATATATTATTATCTTATAAGTATATAATATATACTAGAACTTATAAATGTGGTCAAGTATTTATTGTGCTATATATATTTGTAAACACTAAATCAAGGTTCCCATTTTAAATGGTTGGTAAAACCAAACTAACATTTAAATGGTATCAAGAAATTAATATTATGATATATTCATATATAATAAATCAAGGCATCCACTTTAAATGGTTGGTTACCAAACTAACATTTAAAAGGTTCCAAGAATTCAGTGTATCATATAGGAACAATAAATCAAAACTCCCACTTATAAGTAGTGTATAAAAATACTTAAAGAAATAAATATAACATAAACAATAAATAATGATTAAATAATATAAAACATAGATTCTTAACTTTTAGTAACCTTATTATCATGCCAAGAGTTTCACCTTTTCATATCAACTTTAGGAAGTTAGCTATTCATTATTCAAAGTGTAAAACTTTGAATATGAAATTCTCATGCTAATTATATTTAAATGAAGAAATAAAGGAAAAATATAGAGAGAAATATTATGAACTCAAAGGTTTGTTCATAGAATTAGGGATATCTCAATACATTACAATGCACCCCTATTTATAGTCAAATTTGGGGAGACAACCACAAATAAAATATTATTTTTTTACACATAAGTCTTCATTGGTATTCCAAGATATTATATTATATTACACATCACTTTTGAAAATCTTCTTCTCCGAATTTGCTTCTTCACAAAAAAAGAAACATGTGGATAATTGAGTTGTCTAGTTGTGGTATTTTTTTCAAACCATTTGACCAAGCAATTTGAGAGATATGGTCAAAATACTAGAGCATGGTAAAACTGCCACTGCTTTGGTAACTTTATTTGTTGCTTAATTTGATCCCAATTGTGAGAGGATTTTTATCTCATGCTTGCCATCAATATTATAGATATTAACATCAACTTTCTACAGGTCCAAGAATCATCTTAATCCATTTGCAACGCCAAGTTTATTCTTGTTTTATCGTACCTGTAAAAATAGTAAAAACTTGTAATTACACAACTTATATTTTATACAATTTATTATAAAACATATAATATTTAAACATTTAATAAAATAAAAACTATATATTTATATTATAAACCGTTTAATTAATGTACAATTTTTATGTATATCACAAGAGCTTCCAATATTTTACATGTCTTCATCTTGATCATCGGGCCCACCATCTTTCAGTCTTGATCTCCCACTATTTCTAATAACTACATTTAAATAGTCATGGCATATAAGGGATACATCTCATGGGGTGGGAACGGGCCATAAACCAGGACCACTTTAATAATATCAAACACTAACAAAATGAACAAAACAGTAAAATATCCTAACATACATCTAACACATTGGTCAAGGCTCTCGATCATCCTTCATGCATTTAATATCAAATATTAACATCAATTAATTAAACAAATTTAATTAACTGATCAATCATATATCTAATAATTTATCACTAACCACCACAATTATTAAAGAATTTAATAAATTAAATAAACCCCTTTATTTAATTCCCATTAAATCAGTAATAATTGATTTCTTGTAAAAGCTAATTTTTACCATAAATAATTAAAATCATATTCTAATTATTTATTTCACAAGAAAATTATTAATTTAAAAAAAAATAAAAATTGAACCAATTTTCAAAAATATCAATTTTACCGAAAAATTTGAAAAATCAGAAAATTGCACCCTAGTACCAAACAATTCAAGCCCATCATCCAGCACTGCATCCCGAGACAATCCCGGGCAGCCGCCCCTGCTGCCCGAACGTTTCGGGCAGCCGCAAGGGCACTGTGCGCGCAAAGGCGCGGCGGCACGCCGTGCGCTCAGCGTGCGGACGTTCCGCACGCCGCCCGCGCACCGCCGCTGCGCGCGCGCAGGCGCGCACAACGCACTGCCCAGAACAGTTCCGAGCAGCCCCGATTTTTTATTTTTTATTTTTTGCTTTCTGGAAAAAATAAACTTTTCATGGTGCTATAATTTTCTGAAAAATTTTCTTGTGTGGTTAGAAATAAATTATTCAATATTAAAACCATACGATTTAGAAAAACCTTGGCTCTGATACCACTGTTGGATCTGGTTTCTACACGTCCAAACGCAGCGGAAGTTTTAAAAATTTTGTTTATTTTGACAATCAAAATATATTTTGCTTTGGACGCTCGTATGATTTTAACAAAAAATATACATAGGATGTTAGAATCGTTATACCTTTAGTGAATAAATCACTGGACACCAACTGATCCGGTATTAATTGATTAGCTCTTGTTGATTCCTTACGAACTTTCTTCGTTGAAATCTTCCTATCAAGTCCACGACTATATTGTATGTTCCTCTTCCAAATTGCACTACTAAATATGGAAGAGATTTTGCGTAGAAGAGAGAAAAATTGAGAGACGGCTCAATTTTTTTTCTCAAGAGAGGTGGTCGATTTTTGCTTGGAGGATGGAGGCTGATTTTCGAAAAAATATTATGGTGGTCTCTAGGGTTTTTCTTCTCAACTCTTATTTATAAGTAACCAATGACCTAATTATCATAGTATAATAATTGAGCCTTTTAATTAACATTAATTGGCTTGATTAATTAATTGGGCTAGTCACACTAGTTTAATCCATTAATCAAGGCTCATTAATAACTTTAATTATTTAATATGTTGGACTTGTACTTCTACAAGCCCATTAAATATATTGTCCACCATATTTAATTTATTAATTAATCAACTCAACTCTTGAGTTTAATAAATTAAATACATTATAAATTCAACATTTGAATTTATTATTTAAATTGTAAATTCAATTCCTTGAATTTATATCACCTCCAAAATTTAATATTTAATAAACCCAACTTTTGAGTTTAATAAATTAAATCCATTATAAATTCAACATTTGAATTTATTATTTAAATTATATATTCAACTCCTTGAATTTTATCACCTCCAAAATTTAATATTTAATAAACCCAATTTTTGAGTTTAATGAATTAATTCCATTATAAATTCAACATTTGAATTTATTATTTAAATTATATATTCAACTTCTTGAATTTTATCACCTCCAAAATTTAATATTTAATAAACCCAACATTTGAGTTTAATAAATTAAATTCTCAAATTTTATAAATTCAACTCCTTGAATTTATTATCTCAAAATTTAATTATCATAAATTCAACTCCTTGAATTTACTATATAACATAAATTCAACTTCTTGAATTTATTTTCTCAACGGGAAGAAACGATCTAGTGCTTGTGTGACCCTCAATGGTTCAGGGATACAGTTAGCCGTGGGTTCACAACTCTTTGTGATTCAGGACATAATCCTTTATTCGGGCTTACCCTAGTTAGCCCCATTCTTTTCATCAACACCTTGATCAAGAATGCCAGAACTCATTTCTGATTGTACCCATCGGATAATGGTAAGAGCGTCTAGTAGCATCGCCCCATGATCCCCTAGGTATCACTGATAGTGCCTGCAAGAACCAGTCGATTATGATTAACGTATAGTACGGCCCCTTCATCTCATATATCCCGATCGAATCTGCAACCATTGGTTCATTGAGGGTTGCATATTAATTCGATAACTATGTGATAACTATAGTAGTGGCATAGCGTGTACTAATGGAGAACTCATTCTCCGACGTACATCTCGTACTCTGGCCAGAGATTCCATGCACTATTATTACATCAGATCACATAGGATATCCACACCCGCGGGCGAGCGGTGAATCCCCGACTACAATGCACTGGCTCCTATATGTGTCGCAACTGTACCCAACCTCGCCACCTGATGACTCTCCTGGAGCCGATAAACGAGTCAAAGCAGAGCCCTAGCATATAGAGCCTCAATGTTGTCCCGGGTCTTAAGAAGTAATGGTGTACAATCATAACCACAGACTTATCCTCTCGATGAATGATAACCACTTGAAAAAGTCCGAGGGAGGGTTGTTCGGTATAATCATCATATGACTACCCATCTGCATGTTTGGACATCTCCATGCCCTTACCAAGAAACGCAGTACACAACATCATAGATGCTAGTCTCGAGGTCAAGCGACATTTATCCATGTTTTAAGCGGCTGAATCGACTAGGAACGAATTTAGAATATGCAGTGTTTACAAATGAGTTTCAACATCGAATTACGATTCATTTGTATTAAAGCATAATCCAGGACTTTATCTATGCTGATTGCATGGGTATACAGATAAAGTATAACGAAACCATTAAAAGTTAAATTATATTAAAATAAAGATTGTTTATTTCACTTGGGTCAATAAATTCCCTAGTCAACTGTTGGCTTGCAGGGCATCTACTCTAACAGATTTTGTTACACATTCTCATATGACTAAATAGTTTATTATATATTTTTTTGTTTTTCATAGTTATGCTCCTTTTTTATGTCATATTTTTACCTCATTTCCTTTGAAGTTTTCAGCTCACTGAATGTTCTGCATACCTTTTGTAGGTTGTCTACCTCCCTCGTGTTGTAAAGGTGGAGGATGTGCTCTCTATTTTAAGCAGCAACAATCACAATGGCTTTCCTGTGAGCAGAAGTTTTATGTTGTTATTTTTCGTATTTTTAAGGTGTTGGGGTTCTGATTAATATTTTCTTCATCCCCGTCATCTAGGTCATTGATCTTGCAATCAGCGGAGAAACACTCGTTATTGTGGGACGATAAAAAATATATGACCCATTTTAAATTTAATTAAATAAAAGGGATTTTGACTTTTTTAAATCGAGAAAAGGGAGTTGACTGCTGTTAGTTAGGTGAGTTCATTAATAAATGATTAATTAGTTAGTTAGATTTTACTTTTTTAAAAAATATTTTTTTAATTGATATATCGGAACCTTCCTTGTCTGAGGTTTCATTTATTCATGTTATTTTTGTGTTCTTCACGATAAACTAATCAAAAATCATTTGAAAATTTGAAGATTCCTATAGAAGTAAGCATATACTCGACTGTTTTCTTTACTCGACTGTTTTCCTTACTCAAATGTTGTTCAGTTTAGTTCTTGTTGTATTTTGTTAGAATTTTTGTTAGTAGAGTTCGATGAGTATTTACAGTGTAGCAACGTGTTGATTGTGTGGTTCGAGTAGGTGAATGGAATGTTACTATGATAGTATGTGATAGTGATGGATCGGGGTTCACGTGTGGGTGGAGGTGTGTGGGTGGAGGTATGCACAGATTGGTCGAGGTGCACCCACCTCGAACCACACGTGGGTCGAGGACTGACTCGACCCATAGGTCGAGGTACCTCTACCCTCGACCCCAGTGGGTCGCGGTGGGTCGAGGTGACCTCGACCTACCTCGACCCACACGTGGGTCGCGGTGTGTGCATGTTTCTTGAAACCTCTCCGCGACCTACGTTTCTTGAAACCTCTGGCTGCACGTCACACTCGTTCGAGCTCTTCACACGTTCATATGTGTGGGTCGAGTGATGTGTTTAGTGATGTGTTGGTCGAGGTTGTAAATATGTTGGATGTTGTAATTCTTTAACATATTTTTTTAAATAAATAATATTGTCTATAATTTAATATTCTTATTTATGTTTTTGTAGGTTATGCCAACAGTTATTCTCTTTGAGTACAACGGCGAATGGGAAATTAATGAATATAATATATTTAAATGGCATTCATGGTCGAGTGGTAAGTGGGCAGCTATTCCTTTGGATTCTGATATTTGTTCAATGGAATATATAGAAAGTGAGATATACAGAATTATGAATCTAGGTGGTACAGAAAAATTGAAATTAAGTTATCTTCCTGACGTGAAGCATTGCAATATTCGTCCAATTTATATCGAGGACGATAATGATTTGAAAGCATACTTATATTTTGGATGTGCAAAAGAAAGACCAGTACTTCACGTAGAATTTGAACTAAGTGTTGTTTCTCTTGATATTGTTGAAAGTGAAAATATCATGTCACCGGATTTAAATTTGACTCATTTGGATGATGAGTATGTTGATGATGAAACAAATATGTACGATCACTATTTTGATAGAATTTTTGTCTCAAATGACCATAGTACCAATAATGATGTATTAGAAGATATAAATACATCAACTGAAAATATGCAAGAGAATGATGTGAGGAGTACAGAAAATGATGTGGAGGATATAGATGATATACACGTCGATGATAACGATGTTAACATCCACCACATTGGTGTAGCTCATGATACTGAGACTAATGTTCAAGCTGATACATATTCATTTACCGATGGTTCAAGCTTATTTATTGGTCAAAGATTTTCAAGCAAGACCGAAGTGAAGAAAGTGCTATCCAAAATTGCTTTGAACTCGTCTTTTGAGTTTGAAAGTGTCAAATCTTCTCGAAATATCTATTCAGTTCGTTGTGTGAATAAAGGTTGCAGCTGGAGAATTTGGACTTCAAAACACGATAACTCAACATATTTTGTGATTCGTACATATTGCAACACACACAATTGTGACATGACTGGAATGCGTAAAAAGCATCGACAAGCCACCTCATCTATCGTTTGTGATATGTTGGTAGAGAACTTTCGAGGACAACAGAAAACACCTCAACCAAAATCTATTATGACAATGATGCGGAATAAGGGGGTTGACATTACCTATTACAAAGCCTTGAAAGGCAAACAACTTGCTCATGATATATTCACAGGTGATCCTGAAAGAAGTTTTGATCTTCTACCTTCGTATTTGAAAATGGTCGAGAAAATGAATCCTGGTAGTATAATAGATTCAGTAGTAGATGAGCATAATAGATTCAAGTATTTGTTTTTAGCATATGGTGCATGTGCAAGAGGATATAGATGCATGAGAAAAGTCGTATCTATTGATGGTACATGGTTGAAAGGAAAGTACGACGGTACTTTACTTGTGGCCTCAGCACAAGATGGAGATTTTCATCAATATCCTTTGGCTTGGGCTGTTGTTGATGTAGAATCCATTGCTTCGTGGAGTTGGTTTTTGACGAAGCTCTTGGAAGTAGTGGTTGATGAGGAAGAGTTGGTGATTATCTCAGACAGACATCCGGGCATCATTGTCGCAGTTGCCAACGTTTACAAAAATGCACATCATGGTCATTGTATATGGCACTTGTCACAAAATATGAAAATTCGTTGCAAAAAGAAGGGTTGTACCGAAATGTTTATGCGGTTAGCAAAAATTTACAAGCAAATCGACTTTGACTTGGAGTACGAGAAGTTTAAGAAAATATATCCCGATGCTGCAAAGTTTTTGAGTGAAAGTGATCATTGGATCGATGGACTCGAGCATATAGCCCAAGATCTCGGTATAATATTATGACAAGTAATGGTGTTGAATCAATAAATGCAAGATTGCGTGAAGAAAGACAACTTCCAATCATTGCACTACTAAATTCTTTGCAGACTTTGACTATATCTTGGTTTTCAAGGTATCGAAATGCATCCATCGCATCAACAACAAATTTCACTTCAACTGTTGAGTCGATTATACGTGAAAGGTTTAATATTGCTCGGGCATATCAAGTTTATGAGCTGGGCCGTCTTGAGTTTGATGTTCGAAGTGCAACTAATAGTAACATTGTGGATTTGGAATCAAAGAGATGTACCTGTAGAGAATTTGATATTGACAAGATTCCATGTTCACATGCAATTGCAGCGAGTTATTTTCGTGATGTTAATTTATATTCCTTCTGCTCAGAGTATTATTCTGTTATGATATGGTCTTTAGCCTATTCTGAGCCAATTTATCCTGTTCTGAATCAGAACAAGTGGCCTCTTGATGATATGTTAGTATTGCCACCTGTGATCAAGAGAAGACGTGGAAGGAAGAAACAAAACAGATTTCCATCCATAGGAGAATTTGGTAGAAGATAGGATTGAATGATTTGTAATTTGTTTGAATTTAAAGACAATCGATTTGATTTTATTAATTGTAATGTGTTTGTGGCGAATTTCTAATTTTGTTCGAGGGTGGTCAATAGGTCGAGTAATCGGCAGATTTTTAAGTTTGGGTCGCGTAGGCTTGTAAATTGTTTAAATTTTGGGTCGCGTGGGTCGAGTAATAATGTTAGGGGTTTGGTTTAGGGTTTTGTCTAGGTTTAGGGTTTGGGTCGAGTTTGGGTCTCCATGGGTCGAGTAGGTAAGAGATTTTGATTTTTGATCATTTTATAATATATAATTCACTTTTATATGATTATAATGTAAATATATATAAAAAATTATTTGTGTAAAAATTTTAATATGAGTTATATATTATAATTTAAGTATGTTAGTTAAAAAATTAACAGTAAGTATAACAATGTATCTCTTATTCTAACAATATGTGGGTTGAATTTATACTAGAATAAAATTCTTAACAAATTTTATAATTCCACTAAAATTCTTAACAATTTTTTTATAATAACATAACATAACTAAAAAATTCATTACATATTCACTTTAATGAATTATATCTAAGGATATGAAATTTACATCTAAGGATATGAAATTAACTTTAATGAATGTATATATAAATATATGAAATTAATATTTATTGTATATAAACATTAACTAACATTTTAATTTACTAAAATTATTTAAAGTATATGAAATTAACGTTTATTGTTCATTTATATGTTTCTCGACCTAAACTCGACCAACTCGACCCACCAAATTTCGGTCTCGTGGGTCGAGTGTAATCACGACCCATAATATGGTCTCGTGGGTCGTGAACTGTATCCGCTCACCTACGCGCACACCGTCCGTGCAGGTGCGCGTGCCTGCCGAGAGCTCTCGGCAGGCGCTGCCGAGAGCCGCCGAGAGTGATCGGAAGGCGCTGCCGAGATCTCTCGGCAGGCGCCGCCGAGCACCGCCGAGATCTCTCGGCAGGCGCCGCCGAGCACCGCAGAGAGCGCTCGGCAGCGCGGGCGCTGCACGTGTCCCTTCACGTTTTTTCGTTTCTCTTCGGATTTATCTGGTATTTTTTTACTTCCTTAGTATTGTTTGATGATTTCATTTTGCATACACATTATATCATGCGTTAGTATTTTTTCATTTCCTTAGTGATTTCATTTTGCATATACATTTTAAACAATGAAAATTGGTTTCATGTTTCATTGTTTAAAATAGATACCTACACGACCCAATGAATAGAATCAATTTTCATTGTTTGAAATAGATTGAGTATATGGATCACATACATTAACTAAAATGAATATAATGTAACTAAAAATCAATATAATGTATCACATAAATGTTTTAATCCAATGACCAGAATTTATCCCAAATACAACAACAACAATAATGCCTAAATTCCTCAATCTTCTCATCGTTAAGTTGATAGGCATTTTCTCTAAACATCGTATAAGCTGCTGCCGCTAAACAATATACTCCACATTCACCGCTGCAATGAAAAAACAAACATTAAATACATTGATATACATTAAACAATAATGAAATAATAATTTTTAAAATAAAAAAATTTAACCTGGTCTTTTGAGTAGGAAAATTTTCTTGCCTAACTATGCTCCATCTTTCTGAAGCATCAACACCCAACATATGTGGAAGCATAAGAGACAAAGGGTTAATAAGTTTAAGCAATGTCTTGCCCGACCTATCTACGCTACGGTCTGAATCCATGATTGTGATATTCTTACGGTTATGCAAAACTTTTAACAAAACCCAATGTCCAGGAAGATGAAAGGGTATCAAAATTATTTTGGCTTTGTTCCATGGAATAGCCGGCCACTCACTAATTTCTGCTCTCACATAGGGCATCAAACATTCTATATTATTCTCTCCGCCCTCATTGAAAACACTCGAAACCAGCTGATGAAAATCGACATCCATCAATGACACCTCTTGTGACATTAAATGTGAGTATGTCCTTTGTAGTTGGAGCAACCCTCGACAACATTCTTGAATATGCTGAAAGTGATAAAGTGAAATATGTTAATTACTAACTCAACGTAAAAAACAAAAAACAAAAAAAGAACAAACTTACGGTCTCAGTCAGCCAAGAAGCAGGTGCCCCCAATACACGAAACCACGAGCTATCATAGGATGAACACATCCCACATATCCTCGTATTTTCCATACAAGAATGAATCTCAGTACTTACTCGTGGCCACGATCTATTAGCGAACATTCTAGCTCTTTTCTCAAAAGTCAAAGACATCGTATCATTCATAACAAGATGACGCAGTTCCTCGTCTGTTATAGGCTCTTCCTCAACTGTGAACAATCTTAACTTATCGCCCGAAGTGTTTTCAAAAGCTCGAGTCAAAGACGGATCGCTCACAAGTCGAATATTTGGATCCACCTCATCTACTCTCATAAATGGAATATCTTCAAATCTATGCCTTGATGTCTCGCCTTGATCTGAGAGAATAATACATACAATTTGTCATTTTTCATACTCAAAATTAAAAATCATATAAATATTGATAAAACTTACCAACATTGACATTCATCAAAGGTAATCTCCCAATTATATCCTTCAAACTCGATATATCGTCATGCACATTTTTCAATTGATTTTTGATATCGGCTTGGTCCTTTAGTATCGTCTCAACTTTATCCTCCAAACTTATGAAACGAAGTTCATACATGTCTGCAAAAGATGTATGATCTCTCATGTGAGTCAATGGAGGAGACAATGGAGGAGACGGTGGATTCATGTGTGAAGGACTACGAGATGGCCGAGAAGATTTTCCGACTTTATCTCGAGATGATCTGGAGTATGTATATGTGAATGGCTGGAGAAACGGTCGAGCCTCAGTCTCAGTCTGGACACCCACTACATCCTCTAGATCACCCAATGGATCTTAAGTACAAACTACTTTGATACCTTGGCAAATTAACTCCGTAATGCGATTGATTATCACATTATTAGAATCAACAAAATTTCCAGTCATATAATGTACAGACCCCAGCTCCTCTGAGGTGGGAATGAGCATCCCCAAAATATCCTATATTAATCATTAACAATAAACATGAAATTAGTTAACGGTTAACAAAAAATATATTAGATAATAAGAAAAATAAATAAAATGAATTTTTTGTATTTACCTTGTTATATACATTTTTAAATGCTTTGTTCATATCATCCATGGAAGGTGAATGATTTTTACTCCATTTTCTAGTCAACCAATGACACATCCGAGGTATCGGTACATTGGGACCTTTTCGATGTCTGGCGAACACTTGAGCAATTGCTGGAAAATATTCATAGGCCAAAATCTAGCCCCGAAAAATAAACACATTATTAGTATGATATAAAATAACAAGGATATTTCATTTAATAAACAATATTTAGTTACCTGTAAAGGATGAATAAATCCACTTATATGGAAGCTGCCGAACCCGCTGAAATCTGGATCATTCCTACGGCGTGCTACCAAATTTTCGTAGCTTCTGAACTTAGTTTCAAGATCTTTTCTAAGTCCATAAACTACTTCTTCAAAAGCTATTCTACCCCAGGGATAGTTTATAAAACTATCAAAATTATTTACTAATCTAATCCATTCTAAATCCACGGTATCATTTTTATTTTTTCTTTGTCTCCCTAATACACCTACCACAAACAAAAGACAGGCCAATTTCACTTTTTCAATGTCTATTTCTTCTCCAAAATCATTATCATATTCATCAATTCTATCTATCAAATCCCCCAAACGTATAGAGTAACTCACACCAAAATGTCTCTCCCTAAATTCATCTTCTTCGGGTATCATAGGATAAACATTTGAACAATTTAAGCCAGTTAACAAACAATACTCTAATAATGAAAATCGTAAAGGTCGTTTACGATATATCATCCAAAATTCATCACTTCCACTGTCATAACTTTGCCTACTAATCAAAAACTATAACAATTGATTGGAATTGTTATAATCCTTAGCACATAAAATTAAATTACCAAATTGAGTATACTGCACCAAATACTCCATCTCTTTCTCATTTAAAAATGCTACAATTTTCTTACATATTTCAGTGTATCTTGATCCTAAAGTTATTTTGCATTCAAAAAATTGATTCCTTCCAAGTTTAGCTGGAAAGTAAATCTGCAAAAAAAAAAAAAAAAAACAAACACAAAAGGTTATTTAGTAAAAATTTAAAATTAGACAGTTGTGTTCATGGGTCGCGAAGCTACCCGTCTTCGCGACCCACAAGACGTGTGGGTCGCGAAGCTTCGCGACCCATCACGACCCCTGGGTCGCGAAGCTTGGGTAAGCGCGACCCCTGGGACTTCGCGACCCATCACGACCCCTGGGTCGCGAAGCGTGTAGGTCGCGAAGCGTGGGTCTCGCGAAGCTTCGCGACCCCTTCGCGACCGATCATCGAGACCCACCTGCGTGGGTCGCGAAGCTTCCCCCTGAAGCCTGACCCCTTCGCGATCGATCACGACACAGGGGTCGCGAAGCCGCGACCCTGTCGGTCGTGAAGCGCGAAGTGGTTTCACCACCCTCCACCCACACTGGGTCCTCGCGAGATCGAGTAAATTTCCTATCTCAAAATAAATTTCTTATCTCAAATTAAATTTCTTACCAATACATGGTTTTTTCGTGGGATTTGTTGCAGAGGAATTCCTTCTAGACTCATGATTAATTGTTAGCAATGTACGCAGGAGAAGATTTTTTGTGAAGAGGAAATGAAACCAGGGTTGAGTTGAGTCGGGAAAGAGGATTGATGTAAGCTTTTTTTATTTAATTACATTAAAAATTTTATTATATATAAAATTAAAATAAAAATTTAAATACACTAAATGAAAAATTAATTTTTAAACAAATTTAAAATAAAGAATAAAAAAGTAAATTTACATTCACTCCCTTTTTTTAAATAAACACTTCCGTGACTCCCGTTTTCCTCATTTCCCCTGTTATTGTACTCATACTGCGGAGGTTGGACAATGAACTCAGTTATAACTTCTTGTTAGCTTCAGGAAACATTGAGTGGCTTGATTTTAGTATTTTGTGATTTGTAAGGGAAATTGAAATTTTTTAACTGAGAGACATTATGTCTTGCAGTCACATACTGGTACTTCTGCAGTCGAAGCAGGATTTTCAACATAGTCCATTACCTTCTGAAAGTGGCCTCTGCCAATCAGGTGAACTAGAACTAAATATTTTCATCAGCGCTGTTCATTTAAGGTCTCAGAAAGGGCTAATAGATGGTTGCCCATCCAGGCACAATCTTTCCGAATTTGTGAAGCCCGTCTCCAGTAAGGGAATAACTATTGATGACATTTACCTGCCTCCAGATGATTTAGAGATGTTCATTGATCTTTCTCCATTTTTGAATCCCTCCCCTTATGTTGTTCCTGAAGATATGTCATTGACCAAAATAGATGGACCCTGTTTTTTTACCATTATTTTTCATTTACTCCATTGCATATAAAGTAGGGTTCAAATAATAATATATGCTATTGGACATGTTGCTGATAATTCAGGTATATCATCTATTTCGTCAACTGGGATTAAGGCATTTACTTGTTGTTCCACGCACATCTCATGTTGTTGGAATGATCACCTGGAAGGATCTGTTAATTGAGGTACTTAATTTTCACCATCCTCTGTTAATTAGTGTGATTTTGTCCCATGGTAATTGGAAATATGTGTTCTTTACTTTGCAGGATACCGAAGGCTCGGCTGGCGTAGAGCTTCAATCCCCTAGTGTAAGGTATTGATGCTTCTTATCCATGTTAACTTGTGTCAAATGGCATACTCTTTTGTTGCTAACTAGTGTCGTATGGTGAAACTTTGTATTTCTTTCTCATTGAGGACAGTCGTGTTACTGTGATGCAAGTTTGTTAGCTTCCGTTTTTTTAATTTTAATCCTTGCTATGTGATTGTCAAGTGTAAATTTCTTTCGATACTGTAGGTTTTACATTTTGAAAGTAGTGCTCCAATTAAATCAAGATTTCAGCTCAGATCCATGTTTTGGGGAAAAAGTTCGGACCTTCATTAGGGTACTTCTTAAGTGATGGATATATTTTAACAAAATCTTGAAAATCGTTTATTTGCTTCAGAAATTACACTCCCAACTTTGTCTCTTGATTATTTTTTGTATTCCAATATGTTGTGTTCATATTGTTATTTCGTCCGAAGTATTTACATTGTTCCTTTTGGCAGGATCAACAAGATGGCAACGAGTTTTTAGGAGGAGATCGGATGCTGAGCAACCACTACTTGGTCGTCTAGTTTGAAGTTGGATTGATGTTGCTTCCCATTTCTTCAGTTTCCTCCATTCTTTTAAACTCGAGATTAATTTCCCTTCCTCAAATTTTCTTGGTTATATGCATATTGTATACTGTATTTAATTATTTCCCCATAATCCTTAAAAGGGAAAATAGAGACAATTTCTCCTGAAAAATTATGATTCAGAACCAATAGCACAATAGGTAAGATAGGTCCTTGTAGCCGATTTTGAATAATGAAACCGATGTCCAGGTGCTTGTAAAGTTATTTATTCGTGTAAGATGCAAATGTCATAACCATGTAGAAACAAAAGCTGGTGTATTCAATAGCTGAGGTGTTTTACATATATTGATAAAAGAAATAATTGCTCTGGCATTATCCACAGCCATAATGAAAAAAATTGACAGAATGTTTCTTTGGGAAATGGAACATTAATCAAAGCAGAGGTCATTCTTTCATAGAATATATTCTTTTTGTGTGTTTCTAACTTAGAATATGAGAAATAATGGCAATGGTAATCCAAGCTTTGAGGCATAGAGTGGACTGCGCAGCAGCTGCATCACTGGGAGAAGGTGCGGGTACTTTGACTTCAGGAACCATATCAGAGGGTCCAGGTACGATTGAAGTGGCACGTAGTACATTGATATCGACTTTCTGTCCTGCTTGACAATGACCTGGTACTCCACATAGGAAGAAGTGGTGGCCATGAGAATCAATGGTTATGGTATCGTTTCCAGTTGTATGAGTCGAGATAGGGGACGACGCATTGCATGCCTTGTAGCCAGCATGTGTCACTCGCATCACGTTGTGAAACTGTGGGTTGTACATGAAAACTGAAATATCCAAGCCTTGTTTAGATTTAAAAACGATAATATTGGTGTAAAAGAGAATCATGGTTCTATTAAATCTATGCTGTACTATGTATATGCCTTCTGCATTTTTACTCCAAACGTGCTCTTCACTCGAGTCGTAAAAAAATTCGACTTAAAATTGCGTGAAACCATCTGCTAGAGGTTGTGATAATCCAAACAAACTCACTGCATTAGGACCTTTCAATGTTGCACAAAACCCATTACTTTTCACTCCATTAACACTAAAACGGCTACTCCTGATAGAAGTGGTAGAGTTATTCCAAGTATTTCTGATGAAACATCTATGTACATTTTCTATTCATGATATAACCTTGTTTTCTCAAAAAACTCCGAATTTATTGCCCAAAAACTTTATTTATTCTCATTGGGACAAGATTTTACACGTTCTAGTTTCTTCACTCTCTCATGAGTGTGTATTAAAAAAAATTTCCCTAGCAATGTATAAAGAGGCACTACGAACAATAGGGACATCTAAAAGTGAAAGTTTGGGCATCATCATTTATGGCGTGCAATTTTTTAATCTTTGGCAACTTGTACTAACAGTCGGTAGGCTACGAAGTAGTTGAATTTTTAAGAACGTAAAATGTCTCCATACACTACTAAAATACACTCGCTTTAGCCAAATACTCTCTTAATCGCGTGGTTAAGGTCGTAAACTTTAGATGGATAGGTAGACAATCGATGTCCCAAATGTTGATTAATCGGTATTTCAACAAGCCAAAATGAACGTCGACAAAAGACCAATATAGCCTATTTTATACGAAAAGCTCATTTCTCCAAAAAGGGTTGAATACAAAATCTAGTGTTTATTCTTATTCAACTCATCAATCTCGGAATGGAAGCTCAACCATTCCATGCCAGATTCATAAACGGAAAGCCTTAAATCTTGAGAACGAGCATGTAGGGAATGTTCATAGACTTTCACGTTGAAATGGAAGGATAAGAATAAACTTTCTCTACTAAAGTCATCGGCCTAACACGGGGTACAAAAAAGCATCAATGACATATTTTCTATCCAGATCTTACCAAAAAAGAGGATTCAAACTCAATTCAATTCTCCCGAGACCCCTCCATGAATGGTGCCAAGTTATGGAGGCAAATTAGATCTAACACCCATTGAAAACTTAAAAAAGGTATAAAACCTTCTAGATTATCAATGAGGTTTTTAAAATCTTTGTTTTGTTTGTAATTTTAGTTTTTTTTTTTTTACGAAGTTTCATATCTCTAGTGTCAATAAAAAAGACTAAAATTATTAAAAATTAAAAGACACTTGACGGGGACTGAGATTTGACGGTATACGCGACTAGAATCACAAAAAACAAAATACATAGAGCCAAAATTACAATTTTTCCTTTCGAAATAATACACACTAGATTTTTTTGTGTGTCTTCCTTGAAACAACAGAATCGACAAACCATCCATCAGTCGTACGAATAACAAAAGAAACAAAATTTTAATGATAGAAAGATTAGAAGACATGCCTATAACGTCACCAACTTGAAAGTTTTTTGTAGCTGCCCATTGCTTGTAATCCACATTCCCAATGGTAGTCCAGCCTGCCGAGCCTCCAACGGAATGAACAGCCCCAGTTGACAGATGAATCACTGAAGCAGAAAAAATCAAAAACAAAAATCCCACAGCACTTTTCTCAAGATTTAATGCCATGATATTAATTGGTAAAGTTTGTTACTTTTTTGAGGATGATTGAAGTTGCGAGAAGTGAGAGGACACTTTGTTTTATTTTGTTTTGTGGGTTTTTATAGAGATTGTGGGGATGGATGTTTTTAGGTTGATTTGGAGCCTTTCAATATGGATCCTTCTTTCCTAATTCTGCCAACCGGACGCTGTTCAGTATTAAGATTAAAATATTAAATTGACTCAAATTTTCCAAATGATTAAGGTTATAAATTATTATATTATTTGATAACTTTGTATCATATAATTTTGATAAAATTTTCAGATAAAGTGGCTTTAGGAAAGAAGCTCTTTTTGTTTTAAAAAAACAAAAGAAAAGGAAAGAAGCCCTTTTCCCACATTCAATTCTCTTCACCATTTGTGATGCAACGAGTGGAGAGGTAACCAATGTGGAAAACTAACGTCTCACCACCTCGAATAAATTTAAGTTTTTTTCTCACATGATTTGTTAGATGCCAATAATTTGAAATTCATTACATGAAAATCGTTATAAAAAAATATATATTGAATCATTAATAATAGAGAATTTCTTAAATAGACTTCAAACAACTATTATTGGTGATACCCCATGGATGAGCCCATTATCCATGGCTCATCCCTAGCACAAATGGAAGACAGACCCATCAAGGGCCTATATATTCTCTTATAAATACCAGATTTGAGTGTTAATTCATTCATTCACTATATTGTTTTCAGCAGCACCCTTAGCTGCTCCCCCCATATATCCTCAGTCACTGACTTGAGCGTCGGAAGGGTTACGCCAGGACATCTTCCTGGCCCCCTCCTAACGATCTTCGGTGATACCCCATAGATGGGCCCATTATCCATGGCCCATCTCTAGCCCAAATGGAAGACAGGCCCATCAAGGGCCCATGTATTCTCTTATAAATACCAGGTTTGAGTGTTAATTCATTCATTCACTATATTGTTTTCAGCAGCACCCTTAGCTGCTCCCCCCATATATCCTCAGTCACTGACTTGAGCGTCGGAGGGGCTACGTCAGGACACCCTCTTGGCCCCCTTCTAACAGTCTTCTTCGTGATTTCAGGCTCAGGACAATTCCAAAACCCTGCGTCTGTACTAGTGACACTCCCTGGGATCGGACCCTAAATTTTCCGTGAGCATCACTTGGAGCCTTCTGTGGGAACTTTGAGTTGAGACGTAGAGATGGTAGGCAAGAGAGGTAGTAGAAGAGCTACCTCAGTATCATCGCGTCCTCAGAGGGGACCCGAACAATATCATGTTGAGACAAGACAGGAACAACCGCATCTTGAGACGAGACAGGAACAACCTCGTGAAGAGGCAAGAGCCGAGCAGCCCCTTCACAAGACAAGGGTCGAGAAAACCCGTCCTAATGAGAACGTGGGGAACTTGACCCTAGAACAAGTTGGTCCAATTTATCACCCGACAATGGATGAAGCCATGAAAAGGAATCAAGAATCTATCTTTGCAGAAGAGCAGGCCGCTCGCCAGGAGCAAGAGGAGAATGTGGAGGGCCACCAGAGCCGGGTTGAAGAGACGCATTCCCTTCAAAGTGGGGAAGTTAGTGAGATATGGGAGATGTGGAAGGAGATACGGATGTTGAGGCACCAGGTAGGAAGCCGAGCGCCGGTACGCAAGAGAGAAAGTCCTTTTTCATTGGCCATCTTGGAAGAAGGACTTCCTCCAAATTTCCGACAGTCAAACGTGGGAGAATATGACGGATATACTGACCCTGAAGAACACTTGGGGAGATTTGACAATGCGGCTCTGTTGCACCAATATTCGGATGGAGTCAAGTGCAGGGTGTTTCTGGGCACGTTGATGAGGTCGGCCCAGCAGTGGTTTAACACCTTGCAGCCCAACTCTATATGTTCTTTTGAGGACTTCTCAGCTGCCTTCTTGCACTGATTTGCTAGCAGCAAGAGGCACCAGAAAAATTATTTGAGCATGTTCGTGATGAAACAGCAAAAGAATGAAACTTTGCGAGAATTTTCCAGCGTTTCAACAGTGCAGCGCTGGAAATACCAGCGGCTACCCCTGACATCATGATAAGTGCCTTCACACAAGGACTGAGGGGAGGAGAGTTTTTCAAGTCGCTGGTCAAGAAGCCTCCGTCGAGCTATGATGATCTGTTGGCTCGAGCTATGAAATATGTAAACTTGGGAGATACCCAACGGTACAGAAGGATGGAGAACCGGCCCGGAGGAAGTAGAGTTGAGGGAACGGAGAAAGGAGGAAGGAAGAGGAGTGCGGGGGAAAGAGAGGAGGACAGAACTAGAAGTATAGGAAAATTCTCATCACATGTTCCCCTGGATAGGAGTCGTGACGAGGTGATGGAGGTGAGGGAGCCCGCGGGGAGGTGGGAGAAGTCACGAATGGTTGAGTGCAGTGCTAGATTGCCTTCGCGGGACAGACGAGAAGGATCCGCATTCAGGGAGTCGACCGAGGTCTCGCCCGTCTCCTAGACGTGGTCAAGGCCCTCCATGGATAAATCAGGGGGTTGGGGAGCAGAGAGGGGAAGGTCGAGGTCAAGATGTCCTTCAGGAGCCCGTCGAACCGAGGAGGGGAACGAATGAGGATAACCACCCTACGAGAGGAATGATTCATATGATCTCAAGCGGTGCTACTGATGGAGACTCTGGGCGAGCTCAGAAAGCACATGGGAGAAGGTGAGAGAACTTTGAGATATCTAGGGGTGCAGACTTGCCACAAGACCCCATCATCAGCTTTGGGCCGGAAGACTTCCGAGGTGTTGTGACTCCACATAACGATGCCTTGGTGGTGACGGCCACCATTGCCAATTATGATGTGGCAAGTATATTTATTGATAATGGAAGTTCCATAAACGTCTTGTTCAAGAGCACGTTGGATCAAATGAAAGTAGAAGGATTTGAGTTTGAGCCGGTCTCCACCCCGCTGTATGGGTTTGCAGGACACGTCATCCTGCCTTTAGGTCAGATTGTGCTTCCCCTATCCTTGGGGACTGATCCTCGGCGGGTAACAAAAATGATAGCTTTCACCGTGGTGGATACCCTTTCAGCGTATAATGGAATTCTAGGACGGCCAGCCCTGAAGGATTTCAGAGCCGTAGCTTCCACTTATCATCAGAAGCTTAAGTTTCCTGTGGGAAAAGGAGTTGGAGTCTTGTGCGTGGACCAAAAAGTCGTGCGTCGGTGTTATGAAGGGATAGTGAGGGAGGAGGGAAAAAGAGCGCGTGTGGAGCTTAACATGATTAGGAAAGGAAGAAGTGAGTAACTTTGTCCTGTGGAGGTACAAGAGGAGCAGAGATGAAAGTTGGAGAATGCGTCGGGCAAGGCTCTAAAGAGGCTCGGGAACGCTTACCACCTTAGAGAATATTAATCTTGACTTGAATTTTGCTGTATTTCATTTCTGAATTTGTCTTATGTTATCAGTTGAAATTTAATAAAGCCAAGTTCTTATATTAAGTTCGTGGATGTTGTTGTATTGTGAGGATGAAATGAATTAAATTTTCCTGCTAAGGCATCGCCTAGCAGATGAGCAGAGTTTAGGAGAATAAAAAATCTATTTTCCTGCTAAGGCATCCCCTAGCAGAAGAGCAGAGTGGAGGAGGAGAATTAAATTTTCATGCTAAGGCATCCCCTGGCAGAGGAGCAGAGTGGTGGAGGAGAATTAAATTTTTCTGCTACGGCATCGCCTAGCAGAGGAGCAGAGTTTGGCCGGAGAAAAATTAAATTTTCCTGCTAAGGCGTCGCCTAGCAGAGGAGCAGAGTGGAGGAGAAGAATTTTATTTTCCTGCTAAGGCATCGCCTAGCAGAGGAGCAGAGTGGAGGAGGAGAATTAAATTTTATTTTTCCTGCTAAGGCGCACCGCCTAGCAGAAGAGCAGAGTTGGGAAGGAGAAAAATTTTATTTTCTTGCTAAGGCACCGCCTAGCAGAGGAGCAGAGTTAGGGAGGAGAAAATAAGGCACCGCCTAGCGGAGGAGCAGAGTTGGGGAGGAGAAAAATTTTATTTTCCTGCTATGGCATCGCCTAGCAGAGGAGCAGAGTGAGGAAGAAGAAAAATTCTATTTTCCTGCTAAAGCATCGCCTAGCAGAGGAGCAGAGTTGAGGAGGAGAAAAATTTTATTTTCCTGCTAAGGCATCGCCTAGCAGAGGAGCAGAGTTGGGGAGGAGAAAAATTTTATTTTTCTGCTAAAGTATCGCCTAGCAGAGGAGCAGAGATTGGGAAAAGAAAAATGTTATTTTTCTGCTATGGCGTTGCCTAACAGAGGAGTTAGATTGTGAGGGTGAAGAATTTTTATTTTCCTGCTAAGGCCCGGCTTAGCAGAGAAGTTACGAGATGATGAGATGAGAGTTTTATTTTCCTACTTAGGCATCGCCTAGCAGTAGAGTTAGATGGTGAGGAGGTCGAAGTTTTATTTTTCCTGCTAAGGACTATTTTAGTAGAGGTGCTTGGGCGAGGTGCGAGGCGAGGGTGTGCTTGGGCGAGGGCGTGCTTGGCCAAGAGAGCGAGTAGGTAGTGAGCCTTGGGCGAGGGTGATGCGTGTAGGGGCGAGAGTGAGGTGACGGGGCGAAGGGCTAGGGCGAAGGCTTTCACGAGGCGATGGTAGGAGGGCGAGCGCACGCATAGCTTGAAGGGCGAGCGTGCGGTAAGCGCGCTGGGCGAGCATGAGCTCGGCGAGGCGAGCAAGCGAAGAGATTGGGACGAGCGCGGGGCAGGCGTGCTGGGCGAGCGTGCGCTCGATGAGGCGAGCAGACGAAGAGAGCTGGGCGAGCGTGGACGCTTAGGCGAGAGGGAGAGGCAAGCATGTGCGACGAAAGCAGGAGTGCAGGGCGAGGGGCGAGGGCCTGCGACGAGGGATGCGTTGGCAGCGAGGTTGGTAAAAGCTTGAGAGGGCTAGGGGGAGATGGCGGGGGATAGGCGAGGATAAGGTGGTAGCGGGATGGGGCGAGAGGCGAAGCTCTAGGCTCGGCAGGGACCTGCGCGAGGGTGCACGGGCGCGTAGACGAGGCGAGGAGGGGCGGTGGACGAGGCTGGGATGTGGGGCGAGCGTTCGAAGGGGGGAGGGCGGTTGCCAGGCGCTGGAGAGCTGATGAATGAATTGAAGAGGAAATTCTGTATAGGAGAAATGAGAATGAAGTGAGGAAGGGCCTCTATTTGTAAAGTGAGCCCAGACCAAATCTTTCTCTTCAGAACAGGATTGCGAGTGATTTGTTTCCAAATTTTTGGAGACTGACGAGCGGCAGGGAGAAAATACACAACTCACACCCGGTGAACCAAGGACAACACAATTAATCAAACTTCGAACCTACGATTCAGTTCGACTCGGGAGGGGGAGACTGGTGATATCCCATGGATGAGCCCATTATCTATGGCTCATCCCTAGCCCAAATGGAAGACAGGCCCAACAAGGGCCCATGTATTCTCTTATAAATACCAGGTTTGAGTGTTAATTCATTCATTCACTATATTGTTTTCAGCAGCACCCTTAGTTGCTCCCCCCATATATCCTCAGTCACTGACTTGAGCATCGGATGGGATACGTCAGGACACCCTTCTGGCCCCCTTCTAACGGTATTCTTCGTGATTTCAGGCTCAGGACAATTCCAAAATCTGCGTCTGGACTAGTGACACTTGCTGGAATCGGACACTAAATTTCTCGTGAGTATCAACTATAATAAATTTTAGTCTTCAGTTAAATTAATTTACCAAATATAATCTTTTTATCATATCAAATTACAAAGATATCACATATCCTTTAAACACTATTCACCATCAATTTCTTCATCTCAAACTCTGTATTTTATTATCTCATCAATTCCGTGCGTACAGAGGCGGCCGTGAAACACATCAATCCTATTTCTTTAAACAATTATGAATTTCCTTTTTTTTTTCCACTTAATTTTACGAAAAAAATTGATTTTATATTGATATTACTGTGTGCGTAGATATATGGGCTATGTCAAATCAATTCTGTTACCAATTTTGTTTATGTGAAATCATTAGAATATATTGCCTAGAATTGATTGCTCTAATTTTGATTTTTTAAATTTTTTTATATTTGACTTGATTATTGTCATGATTTTTTGATAATTTGTAGGTTTAATTTTTTTTATCATGAATATTTTGAAGTTGAAATAAGTGGATGATTTGTGATTCATTGCAGTTGAGGAAGTATAATTACGAATATAAGTGATTTTTTTATACATTAAAATGTTTATTTTTATGTCTTTTAATAAAATAATATTTATATATATAAAGATATAATTTTTTTTTGAGGAATAAAAAGATGTGATTTATGTTTTATTGTATAAAATTTTCACAAAATTGTGTAGGTATGGATTCAGTCAAAAGACTCATTATTTCTTATTTTGAAAATTTACAAAAAATGCGACTTGTAGTTGGATTTGGAATGGAAAAGATACAAAGTCTTTGCTGGTAACAACTACAATTTCATACACATAGTTGTACGATAAGGTTCAAAATTTTCTGAATGTTAATTGTTTAACTCATAAAATCGTGTCGTAATTTGTTGTCCCGGGTATGATACACGTTCTAGTTTCTCCAGTTGAAATCTTATCAGATGATGATCTACAATGGTTTATTTCTATTCATGAACAAGTTCCTCTTGGTATATCTCTTGAAGAGAAAACATCAATTGATTTAACTCCAGATGTTGAACCAATTACTGTTGGTAATCATTCTTCTCCTTGTAATAATGATACATTACAAAATTCTGGGATTGAAAATATTGTGCATTGTTTGGATGTTGAAGGAAGAGGGGTGTCAAATCATGTTTTGGATATTGATCAATTTGTTGAAATACAACATAATTATGAAGAATTGGAAGATGGGGATATTAACAGTGATAGTGCAGACAATTAATTAAAATACACATATTATGATTTGTATGATGTTTGAAAGGGTTTAGAAAAACGTGCCTTTGCGTTTATAATGCTCGAATTTTCAATCGTCGGCGAGGAAGGACGAACGGTCGACGAAGAACACAAACTTTTCTTTCCCAACTTTATTTTCGAATTTTGTAGGTGTGTGCTGTGTGTTTTTCGGCTGGATGTAGGTGAATTATGAGGTTTCAAGGACCTAAGTAGCATATTTATAATTTAATTTGCAAATTAAATGGGCTTTGTTTTTGGACTTGCAACTTAAGGGTAATTGGGATACTTTAATTGATTAAATTGGGTCCAATAACACTTAATTAATTAAATAATAAAATTTTATAAAATCAGTTTGCATAAAATAATATTTTTGATCTTTTAAAACTCCTTGTTTGCCCAAAACTGACTTCCCGGGAGAAATTGAGCTCAACTCGTAAAATAATTCGAACTCCAACATTTTTAGAAAAAATTAAATCATTCTTAATCATATTAGGAAGCCGTGCCATTATTTAATTATAAATACATATTCTTGTCTTGGTCGTCCCCGGTCTCATTTCCCATACCTATTATCGAATATTCGGGTAAAATTCTTAATTTCATGAAAATATGTCATATTATCATTTAATCATGTAATAAATATCATGCAAGCATTTAAAAAAAATTAAATAAAATAATTAAGCAATTAAAATAATGGCATGTATGCGGTTTATGTAGGTTGATTTTTCGGACGTTACAGATTATCGGAAAAGATAGCAAAGATGGTATGGGATTCAGCAACAATGTGTTTGAAATTGGAGAATCATCCAACTCTATATCACAACCAGTTGTATTTGTGAAAGAGGATATTGATTCATCTATCTCACCAACACCGCCCCTACGGTCAAGAGAAAGAGAGGCAATATTCAGCACAAAATTCGAAACGAAGGAGATGTCGCTTTGTATGTCAATGTTGTTTTAGACCTGGTCACATCAAACTTACTTCTTCAAGCTGAGAGAATGCTACATGAGCTGGAAGGCTAATCGGATGTTGCACAAAGTGTCATACAACACCAACGATAACACCTCCAACAAGAGAAATTTAGTAAAGAAAATTTCGGTACCTAAAGCTGAATTTTATTGCACTGTTATCTATACCTCTTTACAGGTCTTTGTTATTTTGATAGTGAGTGGTTACATGACATGAAAGTTTCAAAGGAACACCTCACCGACTACGTAGAACAAAAAAGTGGCTGAGTGAATTATGGAGAGGGTGCGAATAGAATGATTGTTTGTAATGGGATATTGTACGTGGATGGACTTCCTAAGCTTTACAATGTTCTTCATGTCGAGGGACTCAACTCTAACTTAATAAGATTTAGTCAATTATATTATGATCACTTGCATGTTAAGTTTGACAAAAATACTTGTGCACTATTTGATAAAGCTAATGCATGTGTTATGAAACCTATGAGATATGCCGACAACTGTTATCAACTAGCAGAGGAACACGACTGCAAACATATGAAAGTAAGTAAACTAGAATTGTTGCTTACAAAATTTGGGACATGTCAACTTCAAGATATTGAAGAATCTGGGAAGATATGATATTGTGCGATGTATTCCTAATCTGACCTCAGGAATATTGTATGCTTGTGGAAGACAAGCAAACTCGGGTGCCACCTCAAGTGTTGCAAAACTTTGGTACAACTAATAGTCGTGCCTATTGGATGTTTAATCTAAGAAATAACACGACTATGGATTAAAATTGTTTTTTATTACCTTTCGATCTGACTAGAATGACGATTGAGGATGACATTGATGATTCATTGGAAGCATCTATGCTACTGGTAAATATAGATGTTTTATATGATGTTGTCACACCCATGACAACACCTCCACTGATATTGACAGAATGTGAGGATGATCAAAAAAAGTAATAAATCACTGAATGATGATGATTGTGTGAACAATAATGGGAAGGAAATTCCCAACAAAATCCAGAAGAAGCAACCCTCCTTCCCAAATCATAGGAAACGTGCACGGAGACATGCAAACTCGACAAAAGGAGAAAATGGATTGCCGGAAGATGATTGAGTTAGTATACATGACTTCCATATACTTTTGGGTAAGACTTTCATGCTTTGTTTCCAATATTGGACCAAAACCCTTAATGAAGCCTTAAAAAATAAATTCTGGATTAATGTTATGCATGATGAACTCGAACAATTTGTCCAGAGTGATGTATGGTATTTAGTTTCATGACCTCAACATGGTAATGTTATTGGAACCAAATCGATTTTTAAGAACAAAATCAATGAGTCTGGGAATATTGTTAGAAATAAAGCCTGGTTGGTTGCACAAGGGTATACAAAGGTTTAGGGGGTTGATTTTGATGAAACCTTCGTTCCTGTAGCTTTCAGTTGAGTCATTTCAATAGTTAATATCCATTGCATGTCACATGGAAATTAATATTTATCACATGGATGTAAAAAGTGTATTTTTAAATGGTCTTTTCAATGAGGAAGTGTATGTGAAACAATCAAAAAAATTTGAAGATCCACTTCAATCGGACCATGTCTACATGCTAAAGAAAACAGTGTACAGACTGAAACAGGACCCATGTGCGTGGTATGTCAAATCTAAGTAGATGATAACATTTTTGGTGCCTCTTTGTAGTACATGTTGATAACTTTGTTGAATGTATGTCTTCAACATTTGAAATGAGTATCATAGGGGAATTAAGTTTCTTTCTTGGGCTACAAATCAAACACTTGCATGATGGAATTTTTCTGTGCCAAAGTAAATATGCAAAAAGTCTAATACAAAAATTATGTAATAAAGACACTAAGCACATGAAACTCTCTGAGGGTCTAATGAAAAATTGTGTAAGGATGATACTGCTGAAGGTGTTGCCAACACCTTGTATCGCAACATCATTGACAGTCTTATCTATTTAACTTCGATTCATACTGAAATGATGTTTAGTTTATGTTTTTGTGCAATGTATCAAGCAAATCTTAAGATCGCTTACCTGAAGTTTGTTGATCGAATATTGAAGTACATAGCAGGAATTAGATATAAAATATTATGGTACACTCAAGAAATAAAGATCAACTTATTAGGGTTTAGTGATGTTGATTGGGCCAGAGATTTAGATGATAGGAAAAACATCATTGGAGGATGATTCTACTTAGAAAATAACTTGGTGTCATAGTACAATAGAAAACAGAACTATGTGTTTCTCTCAACTGCTGAATTGGAGTATGTGGTAGCTGAGAGTTGCTGTTCACAACTCCTGTGGATGAAACCAAATGGTAGAGGACTACGACTTCTATAATGAGACTCTCATTGTATATTTTGACAATTCGAGTGCGACTGATATTTCAAAGAACCTACTACAACACTCTTGCACAAAGCACATTGACATTAGGCATCATTTATTCGAGACTTGGTTGAGAAGAGAATAATCCACATGGAATTTGTTAGAACTGATAAACAATTGGCAGATATTTTCACAAAGCGCGCATTAGATTTTGAGAGGTTTTTTAATCTTATGAAGTCTCTTAGTTTTTGTGCATAATAATCACTCATCAATGCTATCTTGGATGTTGGAGCGTCCATGACAACACCTAACATACATATGCATTTGTAAGAAATTAGACATTGAGCATTTATCCATTCATCTTGTCTTGGGTGATGTTTTTACTATGGTGGACATCTCCTTCCATAGATTAAGTTTTCTGTTTAACCTCAATGAACACACTTAACCATTGTATATGTTTTGACTAAGTCACAAAGTATTTGAGGGATGTTTGCGTTTCTATGATCTTGTCTCATGTGAAAAGTGACTTAAAAAATTTGAGTTAAATCTGGCGTAGGAAGCTTGTTGACTAATCGGTCAAAAATATCAAGCTTACAAGTGAAAAAAAAAGAAGAAAATAAAAAATTCTACCTAAAGATTATAATAAAAAACTGTTCTTCTAGTGTGAGAACTACCACTTCTGAGTCAAAATGAAATTTGAGCGGCCTCTAAGTATGTAGGAGAAAATAACTTAAAATTTGAAGTGTTGCTGGGAAATGTTGCCAATATCAAGTACAAACACTTCACAATTTGATCACATGTCATTATTTTTTTCTTCTTTGTTATTACATCTTATATTTAGGCATAACCTAGGACATGAATATAAATGACTTTGTGAATCTCTCTTTGTCAAGGTGTTATCAGTTTTTAATCAATCACATATGGAGAAAACCTCATTTGCCAAAGTTCGAATATTCGTGTTTTTTTATTAATTATTGATGTTAAGTTTAAGAAGAGTTTAAATCTGGTTGGCTACTTTGAATGTAAATTGCATCGTTTTTCTTCATGCGTGTTAGATGTAAATTTGTGAGGAGATGAACAATTTCTCGGATTTTTAATTTTTTATCATTGGACGAATGTGTTATCTTTTTACTCCCTTGCATTTTCTATACAAATTCCCTTTGTAATCGTCAATTTTATCTTAAAATTGCAGGTATCGATATGATCCTCAAGATATCGGAAGTGAGATGGGTGTTCTACAGAGTGTGGCAACACTGGTTGATAATCTTCCATCTTCAAAAAAGTCTCACCACTTGAATTCGTTGCAGTCTATGATGAAGAACAAATACACGTTGAGTCAATTTCCCCTGGACGACCGAACAATGAAATTGATGTTGAAAATTTACCAGATTTTAATTTAATCAATCGAGTTTTTCTTGATCTTTTACAGGACCTTTGCTCTGATACCAACTGAAACATCTGCTTATTCGTTTTCTTAAAAAGTACTAGAAATTTTTTTTCCTAAACCTCACGTAGCATTCGGCCGAATCATAAAATATTTTTGACATCATTTTAAAAATAAACATCCAACTGCCATTTAAAAATCCAAATGAAAATATTTTAAAGCATAAAATCGTCAAACATTTTACCAACCTAAAAACATTATTTGAAAAGTATAGCCCATACTATAACCTCTCAAAAACCTCTCAAAACATAAATAAAAAAGTCATAAAATATCTTTAACATTACTTAAAATCATAAATCATAACTAGTGCGGAAAACTAGCCTCGGTCCTCGGGTTATGTGCACCTCCAGTCCAGTCAAATCAACCATCAAGACCTCCATTAACATATTATCATAATCACCTGCATCAATCACACCTAGTGAGTCTAAAGACTCAACACGTCATATCTTTGATAACAAGTAATACGTAATACAGTTAACATATAACAGTGAAAATACTTGTACTTAAAATATCATTTTCATGAAGATGCATAAACTTAAACTTAAACATTTTCGTAAACATTTTCATGAAGCATAAAAATATTTTCATAAAAACATAAACATACTCATATTCATATTCGTATTCATATTCATATGCATATCCATATTCGTATCCATATTCATATTCGTATTCATGTTCATGTTCGTGTTTGTTGAATTCAGATCGTGATTGTGACTCGTATTCTTAAACGTATTGGGCGATGGATCCATCTACATGTAACCACAGTACTGGGCGGCGGGGACACCAGCGATACTCTCACCCGTCAACTGGGCCTTGGCCAACGTATTAACATATTCCTATTCGTATTCGTATCACGTATTCGTATCCGTATCCAAGGAAACACGATCGTCGGGCTCCCACTGGGACCATAACCCTCACGATATTTCCAACATATTCAGTAGTCACAATCCCTTCACATCCTTCAACACGTTATCATTACTTAATAAAAACATGCATATAATATCATTTTTATTTTGAAAACCAAGCATGCAACATATCTTTTAAATGTCCAATTTAAATCATAAAAATTAATA
Organism: Primulina tabacum; assembly: GCF_025594145.1. Classification (NCBI taxonomy): domain Eukaryota; kingdom Viridiplantae; phylum Streptophyta; class Magnoliopsida; order Lamiales; family Gesneriaceae; genus Primulina; species Primulina tabacum. The sequence goes on along the minus strand of NC_134556.1, from coordinate 7,372,422 downwards.
AACATCCATAATCATAAAAATAATCATATTAGCATATAAAATAGCATTTAGGGCACTGCCGTGACGTTTACTAATTTTTTAGGTGTAAAAAGACCGTTTTACCCCTGGACGTAAAATTTCACATTTTTGATTTTTTCTTAATTCCATTGACTCTAACATGTCCCAAATAATTATTTAAGCTCACATGAATTTTCTCATATTTTTATTTAGCTTAAATCAAGTACTTTTAATTTATTCTTTAAATATGACGTATTAATGTGTTTTAATCTCGAATTAAACCAAACCTTACTATAAAATTCCCAAATTAAAAACTCAGACTTATAATAATTATTTAAGCTTAAATCTAATTTTTCATAATTTTATAAAGCTTAAAACTAGGTGTTTCAATTAACTCGTTAATTAGCGTTTCGTGCGGCGATTAAATCCCGATTAAATCCAAAACTCATTATTTTGACCCCAAATTTTTAACATAGCCTTTTTATTGTTTATTCTACCCTTCCATGTCATGAGCCACCCCCGTGGACCCTTGGATTTAATTTTAGCCTTTTAATATTCGTTTTTGACACCCTACAGAACGCACCGAGCCATCTCCTAATTTACTCGAGCCACGCCCAAGCCACCTTGAGCCAAAACCTAGCCAACCCATCTAGGGACCCTCCTGAACCATTAGGACCCATTGGACCTGACCCTAAGCTCCAAAAACCGAAGTTACAACCGAGCTGCAGATACAGCCCCAAAATCCACCTAGGCCCCTTGAGCAAACGAGACATACATGCTTCTAACCACTTCATGCTTAAACCGACTCGAACCGGACCCGAACCAGCCCCTAGACGTTACCCTTAGACACAAATTAAGACCATGGTTAAGCCCCCTTTTACTCAGAATCAGCGCCTAAGCCCCCAAAAAATCAGAAACTTGACAGACCTCTTATGAGGCCAATTTCTGTGCAGCTTTCGAGTTTCTGGTTCCAGCGCTCTACCCGACCATCCAGCCCATAAACCAACACATCAAGACTCATCCTAGGACCCTAATACATGTCCCAAACCATAGTCAAGAGCCCTGGTCCAGCCCCTGATTGACACCCTAAGGCCGAACACCTACAGCCCCTCCATGAGACCCACTTCTGTACAACACACGTTTCTGGTTCCAGCCTTCTATCCAGCACATCAGACCCTAAACCACCCGAACTAGGATCATCCTATGACCCTAAAGAGTCGACCTAGCCCAGCCCAGAGCCCCCAAGCCGAGCCATCTCTCCTGCACAAGCTGCTGCACATCTGCGCCACTTCCTTGGAACTCACGGGTTGGAGTCCTAGCTTGCTAGGACTCCTTCCCAGCCTCTTGTATCGAGTCCTAGCGTGGCTAGGACTCTTCCCTTGACCCAAGCACGACCCTAGCTTAGCCTTGATCCAGCCAAACCGAGCCATGCATCACCTTTCCCCTTAACCAAGCCCCCAAGACACAATCACGTAATTGGGTTTCCAGCTTTAAACTTTCATGTCGTGCAGCGTTTTGTTGCTTTTGTGTGCTATTCTAGACCTTTAAACTTGTTGAAATACATGCTTATTCATATCCTAATTCATGGAAGCCCCTTAAACATCATATAAACATGATTTTGAATCCACAAACAAGAGTTAAACACATGCATATGAATAGTTGCGAATAGGCCTTGGAATTATGAATGAGTGTTTGTTCACGATCGTATGTGTAAATTTAACCCTACTCTGATCAATGAATTCTATAACACACCGGCTGGTGAAGAGGAAGGTTCGCTCCCGGACATTCATGAAGTAACCGTTATTATCACGAGAGGTTTGATTCAACGTTTTCCAAACCATCCAAAAATATTGTCAGCCTCAAACATGACATCTTTTTATTATGTGTTGCACAAGACTACTATTCGAAAGTGGATTCCCTCCATGAACACCACGTTGGTTACAAGAACACATGAATATGTTCTTTTTTCATTGGTAATAAGAGCACATTTAATTTTGGAAAGCTTGTATTCAAAACAGTAATGCAGTTTGTTCATGGTGGATTGAAGTTCACCCCTTCTTTAATCTATGAGATCCATGAATCTCAGGGTTTTATTTGTGATTTAACTGAGGATTTCTCGGATTTAATTTTTTTATTTCCTAATAAACTCTATTTTGTATTTACCTATTCAAGAAATCCTCAAGGTCAAAAGGACTATATATCAAAGAATAGATGTTGCAAAGGGTGCGAGAGAATAAGAAAATTGTATGCTGCTCTTAAGAAATCAATGAGTTGAGTCTCGCTATGTTGTGTTTCTGTGAAGTATTGAAGACTTTCGAATACAACACCTAAACAAAATGTTGCTAGAGTGTTTTTTATTAAATTGGATTTCAGTTCACAGAGTTTGTGTCTATTGTTATTTGATTATTTTTGTTGATAGAAATTCATGATGTACTCTACTCCCTCGCTGTGTCAAGGGAGTTAGATTTTAGTTATTCACTAGTATTTCTTTTGTATGTAAACTAAATACATCTTCTGGTGATTTTTTTGCCATGACTTACTGCTGTATAATTAGTTGTCTTAATTTATTTACATAAAGTATTTGCGTACTAATTTATTTATTCCGCTACATATTGTATTAGGTATTACAACACTACACATAACACCTACATCAGAAACACAAAATTCTCATGATATTTAGTATGTTAAAATATTTTTTCATATATAGTCCTTTATTTCTCTCTCAAATATCTCTAGAATTAAATAATTCTATTTTTTATTAATCATAAAAAAAATTGAATCCTCTAATTTTCTCTCAAATATCTCTTGTATGATGAGATGTTGAGATGATATATAATTACAGGTGATGTGGGATCACAACATTATTTGAAACGTACCGTACTTTAAAACTATTTAAAATTTTGCGGAAAAATAAAATTTTTATTGGATATGAAATAAACCTTCAAATTTTGATTAAAATAAACTGTTCATCCAAAATATTTGCAATAAAAATATCACAAATATAGTTTGCTAAAAATACTTGTTCAAACAACGTGAATAATTCTCGTAAAAGTCAGAGTATTAAAATCGTCATGCATAAATTTTAAAACATTGGCGGTCATCGGGTTTAGCCTCCTGCGCAGTCCAAGCCGGCTCATTGGTCCTCACGCCTCGTCTCCCCATACTCGTCTTCACCTGCATCGATCAAGTTTAGTGAGTCTAAAGACTCAACACGTATAAACTGGAGATAAAAAATAATACGTAATAAAACAACATGCATCTTTAAAGTAGAGCACATACTTGAAACTTGAACGTAATAACATAACATAGACGTGCCATCATCATAAAATTTTTCATAAATATACTTGCATCATACATACTTGAACATGCATAAACTTCATCATTTTGCGTAGATATATATTTTAAAGCAAGTGATTCATACATAAATGCGCCTGATCAGACTAAACCATAGTACTGGGCTTGTAACTTACCGTATTTTGAACTACTTGAAATTTGCGGAAAATTAAAATTTTCTTAAATACAAAATAAAATTTCAAATTTCGGTCATCGGTCAATTGTTCATCCGAAATATTTGTAATAAAAGAGGTCACTAATAAAGTTTGCTAAAGAAAAATTCCTGATTAAATATCGTAAACAATAACGTGAAATCAGAGTATTTGAAACATTGCATAATTTCTTAAAAATATGGGCGGTCCTCGGGTTTAGCCTCCTGCTCAGTCCAAGCCAGCTCATTGGTCTCCATCCCTTGTCTCCTCAAAGTCATCCTCACCTGCATCGATCAAGTCTAGTGAGTCTAAAGACTCAACATGTATAAACTGAAAATAACAAGTACTACATAATAAAACTACATGCATATTTAAAATAGAGCGTACAAACTTGAAACTTGAACGTAACAGCATAAACATACTTGAAACATGAATGTAGTAGCATAAACTGTAGACGTGCCATCATCATAAAACTTTTCTTAAACATACTTGCATCATACATACTTGAGCATACATAACATCATTTTGCGTAGAGATATGTTTCAAAGCAAGTGACCCATACATAAAAGTGCCTGATCAGACTAAACCACAGTACTGGGCTGGCAGGAAAAGTCTACTACCACATACATGAGATCCTCGTTCATACTTTAACGGGTGGATTGGTCCCTGGTCATGCTTTACCGCTTTCCAATCCTGATCTAAACCCGATCATGCTTTACTGGGGTGGAGAGGTCCTCGGCCACGTTCACCGACTTCCAAACCCGTTCATAATTTGCTCACAAGACACTTAGCATACCTCAAAAACTTAAAATATTTTCTTTTGCACGTCGAACATACTTACTTGGCGTTGAGAAATTTGTTGGATCTCGCTTGGGGCCATTACTGCACATACTAACATGAGTTCAAACCCTTATCTTTCATAGCTTAGACGTAGGTACTCGTGCTCACCACCTGTGGGGACCCGGACGCTAATTATCTTATTAATCGTCAATGGGACTAATTTAATTAATTATAATAAACAGGGTCTAAATTTTTTTTTTAAATGCGGAACGTAATGGCATACATCTTAACATACACGTCAGTATTAAAAGTACAAATCTTGAACTATATACAATCAGTTTCAACTAAGGTTTAACAGCTATATAACAAGTGTTTAAACCCTAACTCTAGTCCAAGTCCGTAGTCTCCACTCTAACTCGATCTTTCTTCACCTCTGTAACCCTGAACCTGTCCCACCTGTTGCCATGCACATATACAGACAAGACAACAGCCGGATAACTCCGGTGAGATATAAATATCCCAGTATAAACAATGTATCAATGCAATCATATAAAACATATATAAAAGCATAAGCAATCATTAAAACATGTATCCAATCTGACTACATGCACCAATACGAATCTGTATTTAAGTCAATGACTTATTATCTTATCTCAACTTATTTCTAACCTAGGGATCCCGATCTAATTTAGACTTTGGTATGCTGTATCGAATGTCTACAATAGACGTCGATCTACATCTAAGCTCATCGATACACCGTAAGTCTAGAGTCTACGCGGTTCTGACAAAGACTCGACGGTTCTGCCCTAGCTAGGCTGATCTGCCCTAGACTCAAACTCTGGCTCTGCTATAATTCAATAGGCTAAATATATCAATCCGATAATCTGCAAATATCAATGCAATAAAATAAAGTATGTGATTTTGGGAAACTCAAGTCGAACCTAACTCGAGTTGTGCAATCCCGAATCAACATTTATTTATACCTTTCTTTCTGTCGCTCTGATACAATCGAAGTCTCGACTCATAGTCTGTCAATGTTCAATCTGGCAATGACAATATCAATATACTGTATCAATATTCTATTCAAATCAAGACATCTCTGTCTTATCAAATTCTGACGGTACAACAGTATAATTCTGCGATACCGGTGATAACACACCAGTATCTACTAATTCCAATAATTTATAATCAACCACCGTACAAATCCGACATCACATCTCAGTCAATTTAACTCTGAAATTCCTAAAAATTCCATAATCAATCTGTTTCTTAATCTGACTTCGATTCTATGATGTATACTATGTCATGAACACTATATATGAATCGTATCTGATTCTGGACATAGCATAATTTCAAATCTTAACAAAATGTAACAAAACTTACGTCCTGTTGTAGCTGTCGTTGCTAGGAACACGGTGCCGTACTCGGATTCCAATTTGGACAGACGGATTGATCGCAAATCAAATTCTGAAATCATCGAGCAATTCCCCCTAAACTTTCGTTCCTCCTTTCTTCTGAGGAAAGAGTTGCATGTATATATATATATATATATATACACGTAACATGCACAAAGACGAGTGGCTCAATGTTTGTAGCACACGTCTCGCGCATATGTGCGACCCCAATCGGCGCATATGCGCGAGACACTCGGTCTCCGCGCGTATCCTGCACATCGCCTTGCGCATATGCGCGACCCATCTCCGCGCATATGCGCGAGACTCTCTGGAGTTCCTCGCATAGGCTTCGCGCATATGCGCGACATCTGCCGCGCATATGCGCGAGGTCTTTTGCCTGTTTGGCGCATGTGCGCGCATCCGGTCGCGCATGTGCGCCAATGCTACTGTCCTCGCACATAAATTTTCACACGCGATCTCATTTCGTGTCTCGGTTAGCCCTTTCATAATTATCTCGATTAAAATTCAATAATCGTAATTTAACACGGTATAAAATCTCGGGCATTACACCACCGAAGTAAATAAATAGCTTATGACATTCGAGATCACTCGGGACTTGACCTCGTTTAATCATCGTACTAAACCAAGAAATTGAACCCTAAAGCAACCAACATATTTTTTTCCCAAAAACGAAGTACACGGACCCCGTGCCCGGGTCCGGCTATGGGTCCGTGTAGTCTCTGTAAAAATATACCCGAAAAGAAGTAAGGGCACGGACCCCGTGCTAGGGTCTGTCTGGGCGTCCGTGTAGCTACTGTAGGTTAACACTACGATGGAAAACAAAGGGACGGACCCCGTGCTAGGGTCAGCGTACGGGTCCATCTAGCCTCTGTAAAAATCAAACCTGCGGAAATTCTTACACGTTGCTATTTATCCCAACTCAATTGAATGGATTAAGAATCGATACCTCGAGACCCACCCTAGGACGCTATGGTATTGACCCCAACCCGTACCAACAATCCAAATGACCCCAATATCGACAAGCACAACAAAAAACGACACAACTCGACATTCGACACCATATCAATTCCTACGACTCCTAATACCTCCCAAGCCATCCCCGTCTCAAAACGAAACATCATAAGGTGCCTAAACACATCCCACAACATGTCTAAACGCAGTAGTACTGGCCCAGCAATACCGAACGAAGCCTGCAACAATAAAACTTCAAGAACACATCAAAAATGCATTTTTCAGAAAAACGCAGTTTGAGCAGTCCCACGAAAACAATCATAACTCACTCAATTCTTATAAAAATATTTTGAATTTACTGTCAAATCGAAGGTATCAAAAAGTTATACGTTTTATATGTTGAAATTTCTTCCAGAAAATCGACCGACAAGTCGCAGTATTTAAAATGACAGCAAATTTTGAGTTTTCAGATCTAAAATCGTTTCAAAACCGATCCAACAAATTTTTGCTCAAACGTTTTACAACATACATGGATTTTTACGTATAATAAACATAAGAACATAAAATATAACAAGATCGATGCAGAAACAAAAGATTATACATGCCTTTTGATATTTAAAATTACCGAACCGACGATACCAAAGCGGGAAAGATGCGAGGTTGATCCGGAACGATTTATGGCTCGATTTCCTTGAAGAAACTGAATGAAAACTTGCTGGACAACTGAAGGAAAGGGGCGGTTGCTCTTGCTATAGAACCTTGGGTTTTGTTTTAAAAAAAACTGAAATGAAGGGTAGTGAATTGTGTGTGTGTTAAACGTAAGTGTGTATGTGTAAATGTGGGTGTGTGCGTGAGTTAGTGTAGGTAATTAGGAGAAATTATATGCTTAATCGATAATTAACAACTAATTAAAATACTAACATTCCTCTAACTTTAAATAGAATCGCTTAATTTAAAATAAAATGTACAAGTGACATTTCTTTAAAAACTTTAAAGTCATAAAATCACCTAATAATTAAATTAGACTTTTAAAATGCTAAAAATTGAATAAATCTTTTAAAATGCCCCAACCCTAACTTAAAATAAATTACCACGTTTTAAAATTGCCAAAATCGTCGCCGGTCTATTTTCCTCGATCCCGTATCGAATAATCGTCTGAAACATGAAACTCAAGAAAACATTTAACGTGCATCACATAAACATAAATAATTTAAAATAATACAAATTAAATAGATCATGCATCATATCCTCAAAATTAAGTCTTACCAAACAACTCACAGTAGCGAATTCTCATCTCTGCCTCGGTCTCCCAAGTGGCTTCCTCCACCGATTGATTCAGCCAATGGACTTTGACCATCTTGGTTACTTTGTTCCGAAGTTTCTGCTCTGGTCTGTCTAGGATTTGCACAGGTCTTCCTCATACGAAATATTTGGAGCAAGCTGCAACGGCTCATAACTCAAAACATGCGAAGGATTTGCTAGGTACCTCCTCAGCATCGAGACATGGAACACATTGTGTACCCCGGCCAGATTCGGCGGGAGGGCAACACGATAAGCTAGTGTCCCAACTCTGTCAAGAATTTCGAACGGTCCAATAAATCTCGGACTAAGCTTGCATCTCTTCCCAAATCTCATAACACCCTTCATGGGTACTATCTTCACAAAAACGTGATCAACTACGGCAAACTCTAGATCTCTCCTCCTCTTTTCAGCATAACTCTTTTGACTACTCTGGGCGGTCTTCATCCTGTCTCGGATCTTGACCACCACATCTGCAGTCTGCTGAACAATCTCTGGTCCAAGTTCTGATCTCTCACCGACTTCATCCCAATGAATCGGCGATCTGCACTTCCTCCCATACAATGCCTCGTAGGGAGCCATACCTATAGATGATTGGAAACTGTTGTTGTATGTAAACTCCACAAGAGGTAGCTTTGATTCCCAATTCCCATGAAAATAGATCACACAAGCTCTCAACAAATCCTCCAAAATCTGAATCACTCGCTCAGACTGGCCATCTTCCTGAGGGTGGAAAGCTGTACTGAATAGCAACTTCGTCCCCATGGCTGCATGCAAACTCTTCCAAAAGGACGATGTAAATCTTGGGTCCCTGTCGGACACAATAGAAACTACGATTCCATGCAATCGGACTATCTCCCTAATATAGAGCTCCTCATACTGCGTCGTGGAGAAAATCGTCTTCACTGGCAAGAAGTGTGCCGACTTAGTGAGTCGATCCACTATAACCCAAATAGCATTAAATCCTCTAACTAACCTCGGCAAACCAACTACAAAGTCCATGGTGATATTCTCCCACTTTTACTCGGGGATAGGGAGTCGCTTAAGTATTCCTACTGGCCTCTGATGCTCTGCCTTCACTTGCTGACAAGTGAGGCATTCAGACACAAATCGGCGGATATCCCTCTTCATCCCTGGCCACCAATACAAAATCTGCAAATCTTGGTACCTCCTGGATGGAGAGAATACGGAGATGTATGTGCATCTGTCAGAATATCCTCTCTGATAGAATCAACACTAAGCACCCACATCCTTCTTTGTACCTCATAATACCATCAAACACTGTATAGAGTACACTGCCCTTGGCTTCATCCTTCAGTCTCCATTTTTGTAGCTGCTCATCTTAAAGCTGACCTCTATGGATTCGATCAAACAAAGAAGACTGGACTATCAGATTAGACAGTTTAGGAGCTCCGTCCTTAGGATAAACCTCTAACCCAAATCTCTGAACCTTTGACTGAAGAGATTTCTGCACTGACAACTGTGCTACGACTGCAAATTTTCTGCTCAAAGCATCTGCCACAACATTAGCTTTCCCTTGATAGTATCTAATCTTACAATCGTAGTCTTTCAGTAACTCTAACCACCGTCTTTGTCTCATATTCAACTCTTTCTGCGTGAAGAAATACTTGAGACTCTTGTGATCAGTGAATATCTGGCATTTCTCACCGTACAAATAGTGTCTCCATATTTTCAATGCAAAGACGAAGGCAGCTAACTCAAGATCATGAGTCGGGTACTTCTTCTCATGCACCTTCAACTGTCTTGAGGCATAAGCTATAACCTGACCATGATGCATCAAAACTGCGCTTAAACCGAGCTTAGAAGCATCGGTGTACAACACGAAATTACCTTGCCCTGCTAGCATGGCTAAAACTGGCGCTGAAGTAAGAGCTTGCTTCAAAGTGTCAAAGCTCTTCTGAAATTCATCACTCCATATGAATTTAGCGTTCTTCTTGGTCAATGAAGTGAGTTGTACTGCTATCGAAGAAAATCCCTGAATAAATTTCCTATAGTAGCCTGCTAGGCCTATAAAACTGTGGATTTCTGAAGCATTCTTCGATTCAACCCATTCCTTAACTACTGCTAACTTAGCTGGATCCACCTCGATACCACTGCTAGATATTATATGACCCAAAAATTCAACATTCTCCAACCAAAATTCACACTTACTGAATTTTGTAAATAACTTGTGTCTCTGCAAAACCTGCAACATTGTACTCAAATGCTAAACTTGCTCTCATGGATCTTCGAGTAAATGAGAATGTCATCAATGAACACTATGACGAACTGGTCTAGGTAGGGCTGAAATACTCGATTCATGAGGTCCATGAAAATCGCTGGAGCATTCGTCAGTCCAAACGGCATCACTAAGAACTTGTATTGCCCATATCTGGTTGTGAAGGCTGTCTTATGAACATCTGCATCTTTTACCTTCAGTTGATGATACCCTGACCGAAGATCTATCTTAGTCCGCCTGAAACATTAAACTCAAGAAAACATTTAACGTGCATCACATAAACATAAATAATTTAAAATAATACAAATTTAATAGATCATGCATCATTATAAATCATTTTAAACTTAAATAAATAATTTAACAATTAAATAAATGCATGTATTTTACGTGTATTGAATTTGGGCTCTACAGGGCTGACAGTCGTCCACTACCACATACATGAGATCTCCGGTCATGCTTTACTGGGTGGATTGGTCCCTAGTCAGTCTTTGCCGCTTTCCAATCCTGATCTAAACACGCTCATGCTTTACCGGGGTGGAAAGGTCACCGGCCACGTTCACCGGCTTCCAATCTCGTTCACAACTGGTCACAAGACATTTAGCATACCTAAAAAATAAGACATTTTTCCTTTGCATGTCGAACATACTTACATGGCGTTGAGGGATTCGTTGGATCTCGCTTGGGGTCACTGCTGTACATACAAACTCATAATCAAGCACTTAATTTTCATAACTTAGACGTAATAGCCATGCTCACCACCCGAAATGACAATTTACTTATGACCTCGTTTAATCATCATTTTAAACAACCATGACATCGAACCACAAAACAAACTCTATACGAGGTGTGAACATTTCCCCCAAGCATGGAAGAAATGAGCCTAAACTAGTGTTTGAAAATCTTGGGACAAGCGCCTAGCGCTGAGCAGCTAGCGCCGCGGCGCTGCAATGCCACAGCTCTAGCGTTGCGGCGCCACAAAGGCAGCGCCGCGGCGCTAGAGTTACGATGATCGGGCGCTGCGGCGCTCCCTATGGAGCGCTGTGACGCTAACCCTGCGCAATTCCAACTCCATGAACACATTGGATGCAATTTCAAAGCCACGCTCAAACAACTCAAACCGATGCAACCAAAACTCTTCCTAGGATGCTAAGGCAATGATCCAAACTCACACAACGCCCCAAAACAATGACGCACCACAAACAACGCAACACAAACCGTGAACACGATATTTTGACATCAAAACTCTTCCTACGACTTCTAATGCAATCAAGTGCCTATCGACACGAAACGAAGCACTAAAAATCGAACCAACATCATACTAAATATACCTAAATGCAGCAACGATCGCCCGTCGTTTCCCAACAAAACCTGTAATAATAAAACTTCAAGAACACGTCAAGAACACATTTTCAGAAAATTGCAGTTTGCGCAGTCTCACAAAAACTAACATAACCCACTCATTTCTTATCCAGAAATTACGAATTTATTGTCAAATCAATGGTATCAAAAAGTACTACGTTTTATATGTTGAAAGTTGTTCCAGAAAATCGACCGAATTTTCGCAGAAGTCGAAATGACAGTAGACACATTTTTAGATCTAAAAATTTTGATCCAAAAATCATTTCAAACGTTTTTGCTCAAACCTTTTCACAACATATGGATTTTTATGCATAATAAACATCACAACACATAATATAACGAGATTGATGCAGAAACAATAGATTATACATGCATTTTGATATTTAAAAGTCACCATACGGCGATACCGAAGCGGAAATGGTGCGAGGGTTGATCATTTAAAACCCACATCGAATAATCGCCTGAAACATGAAACTCGAGAAACATTTTAACGTGCATCACATAAACATAAATAATTTAAAATAATACATTTAATTAAATCATGCATCTCTATAATCATTTTAAACTTAAATAAATAATTTAACGATTAAATAAATGCAGGGGTTTTACGTGTACTGATTTTGGACTTTACAATTCCTCCCCACTTAACTAAATTTCATCCTCGAAATTAAATCTTACCAAACAGTTCCGACTAGCGATTCCTTATATCTGCCTCGGTCTCCCAAGTGGCTTCCTCCACTTATTGATTCAACCACCGGACTTTGACCAACTTGGTCATTTTGTTCCGAAGTCTCTGCTCCTGTCTGTCTATAATTTGAACAGGTCTTTCCTCATACGACAGATCCAGAGCAAGCTGCAACGGCTAAAAGCTCAAAACGTGCGAAGGATTTGCTAGGTACTTCCTCAGCATCGAGACATGGAATACATTTTGTACACCGGCCAAATTCAGCGGTAGGGCTACACGATAAGCAAGTGTCCCAACTCTGTCAAGAATTTCGAACGGTCCAATAAATCTCGGACTGAGCTTGCCTCTCTTCCCAAATCTCATAACACCCTTCATAGGTGCTATCTTTACGAAAACATGATCACCTACTGCAAACTCAATATCTCTCCTCCTCTTGTCAGCATAACTCTTTTGACGACTTTAGGCGGCCTTCATCTTGTCTCGAATCTTGACCACCACAGCTGCAGTCTGTTGAACAATCTCTGGACCAAGTTCTGATCTTTCCTCGACTTTATCCCAATGAATCAACGATCTGCACTTCCTTCCATACAGTGCCTCGTAGGGAGCCATACCTATAGGTGATTGAAAGCTGTTGTGGTAGGTAAACGCCACTGGAGGTAGCTTCGATTCTCAATTCCCATGGAAATCGACCACACAAGCTCTCAACAAATCCTCCAAAATCTAGATCACTCGCTCAGACTAGTCATCTGTCTGATGGTGAAATGCTGTACTGAATAGCAACTTCGTCCCCATGGCTGTATGTAAGCTCTTCCAGAAAGACGATGTGAATCTCGGGTCCCTGTCGGACACAATAGAGACTGGGATCCCGTGCAATCATACTATCTCCCTGATATAGAGTTCTACATACTGAGTCATGGAGAAAGTCGTCTTCACTGGCAGGAAGTGCGCTGACTTAGTAAGTCAATCCACTATACCCCAAATGGCATTGGATCCTCTGACTAACCTCGGCAAACCAACAACGATATCCATGGTGATGTTCTCCCATTTCCATTCGGGGATAGGGAGTGGCTTTAGCATTCCCGATGGTCTCTGATGCTCTGCTTTCACTTGCTGACAAGTGAAGGCATTCAGACACAAATCGGCGAATGTCTCGCTTCATCCCTGGCCACCAATACAAAATCTACAAATCTCTGTACATCTTGGTACCTCCTGGATGGATAGAGTATAGGAGATGCATGTGCCTCTGTCAAAATATCCTCTATGATCGAATTAACACTAGGCACCCACATCCTTTCTCTGTTTCTCACAATACCAGTCAGACACTTGTGTAGAGTACACTGCCCTTGGCTTCATCATTCAGTCCCCATTTCTGCAACTGTTCATCCGAAGGCTGACCTCTACGGATTCGGCCTAGCAAAGAAAACTGGACCGTCAGATTAGACAGCTTAGGAACCCTATCCTTAGGATAAACCTCTAAACCAAACCTCTGAATTTCTGACTGAAGAGATCTCTGCACTGACAACTGTACTACGACTGCAAATTTTCTGCTCAAAGCGTCTGCCACAACATTAGCTTTCCCCGGATGGTAGCTAATTTCACAATCGTAGTCTTTCACTAGCTCCAACCACCGTCTTTGTCTCATATTCAGCTCTTTATGCGTGATGAAATGCTTGAGACTCTTGTGATCAGTAAATATCTGTCATTTCTCGCAGTGCAAATAATGTCTCCATATCTTCCATGCAAAGACAACGGCATCTAACTCAAGATCATGAGTCGGATAGTTCTTCTCATGCACTTTCAATTGTCTGGAGGCATAAGCTATTACCCGACCATGCTGCAACAAAACTAGCGCCTAAACCGAGCTTAGAAGCATCGGTGTATAGTACAAAATTGCTTTGCCCTTCTGGCATGGCTAAAAATGGCGCTGAAATAATAGCTTGCTTCAAAGTATCAAAGCTCTTCTGGCACTCTCCACTCCATACAAGTTTAGCATTCTTTTTAGTCAACGAAATGAGTGGCACTGCAATCGAAGAAAATCCCTGAATAAATTTCCTGTAGTAGCCTTCTAGGCATAGGAAACTGCGGATCTCTGAAACATTCTTCGGTCCAACCCATTCCTTAACTGCTGCCACCTTAGCTGGATCCACCTCCATGCCACTGCTAGATATAATGTGACCCAGAAACACTACTTTCTCCAACCAGAATTCACACTTACTGAATTTTGCAAACAACTTGCGACTCTGTAAGACCTGCAAAACTGTATCCCAAATGTCGACTGTGCTCCTCATGGCTCTTCGAGTAGATGAGAATGTCGTCAATGAACACTATGACGAACTGATCTAGGTAGGGCTGAAATATTCGGTTCATAAGGTCCATAAATATCGTTGGAGTATTCGTCAGTCCAAACGGCATCACCAAGAACTCGTGATGCCCATATCTGGTCCTGAAGGCTGTCTTATGAACATCTGCATCTTTTACCTTCAGCTGATGATACCCTGATCGCAGATCTATCTTAGAGAACACTGTAGCTCCCTGCAACTGATAAAATAAGTCCTCTATTCTCGTAATTGGGTATTTATTCTTGATCGTTACCTTGTTCAGCTCTCGGTAATCGATACACAGCCTCATGCTCCCATCTTTTTTCTTTACAAAGAGCACCGGTGCGCCCCATGGTGAGAAACTAGGGCGGATGAATTCCTTGTCTAGGAGCTTTTGAATCTGCTATTTGAGCTCTAACATCTAGCTGGATCTAAACGATACGGTGCCTTGGAGATTGGCACAGTGCCTGGCATAAGGTCGATGTCAAACTCCACCTTTCTCTCTTGTGGAAGGCATGTGACGTCATCAAAAAAAACATCAGGAAAATCTCTGACTACTGGTACATCAGATATCGATGGAGTGGGTATGTAAGGTGCGGAAAAAATGCTGGCCAAAAAAGCCTGACATCCCTTACGAATAAGTCTCCGTGCCTGCATGCAAGAGATCATGCGAGGGAAACTCCTCCATATATCCGGCTCAAAGAGAAACTGCTCCATGCCAAACGGCCTTACCAACACTGATCTTTTCTGAAAATCAATAAGAAATCTGTTCTTCGTCAGCCAGTCCATTACCAAGATAATATCTAATTCTGGCATCAGCAACACGATTAGATCGGTATACACCAGGTGGCCCTGTATCTCCAGGTCAATGTCTCTGACCACGCTAGTAGCTGATAGCCCTTCCCCTGATGGGATTGTCACTGAATAGCTCACGTCGAATCCAATAGACTTGACGTCCAAATTAATAGCTAAAGTCTCCGAAATAAAAGAGTGAGTGGCCCCGGAATCTATCAAGGCGTTTGTGGCAACTCTCTTTATAAAGATATTTCCTGAGAGACATTAGCACAACACAAAAACTTATATCTCAAAAATTCTAATCTTAACCTCATGTATAGTAGAAAACCTCTACACAAGTCACCAAAAATACTAACTAGCACACTACTAATCCCAAATAAAATTTTAAACATGCATAGCAAAAATAATAATGTGCTGAATTAATTAAGTTACCGGTCAACAGGGTTGTGTCTGGGTTCGCCTCCTCTGCCTGCATGGCGAACACTCTCCCCTGGGTCGGCTGCCTCCACTGTGGGCAGTCCTTCAACATATGAACATTGGCTCCGCATTTGAAGCATTTGCCTGATCCCCATAAACACTATCATGGATGCTGGCGATAGAATTTCGGGCATATTGGATACTCACCAGGCTTTTGAGGAGCCTTCTGCTGAGGGATAGGACCCTTGCCCTTCGGCGGTCCCTGAAATGGCCTCTTCCCCTGCTGTCCCTGGAAAGGCCTCTTAAACTGGGGTCGCTGCTGTTGCAACTGCTGCTGCTGAGGTGCCTGGTAGGGCCTCTTGCCCTGTCTATCAATCTCTATGTCTCTCTGGTCCTGCTCTGCTGCCAAGGCTCTAGGCACAGCCACGGCATAAGTAGTAGGACCAGCAACTCTCACATCACGGCACAAGATCGGCCGCAAACCATCCATAAAATGCCTCAACTTCTCCCGAGCATCATTTGCAATTAGCGCCACAAAGTGACACCCCCTCTCAAACTTTCTGACAAAATCTGCAACGCTACTGTCTCCCTGTCGCAGCGTCATGAACTCTCTGGTCCGTCTGGATCGTACTTCCTCAGTGAAGTAATTGGAGTATAAAACTTCTTTGAAACCATCCCAAAGTAGTGTTTGCAAGTTCACTAACACTGATGCACTCTCCCACCAAAGTCTGGCGTCTCCTATCAGAAGGAAAGTGGCACACCTGACCCTGTCTGCGTCCTGCAGCTCCATAAAATCAAATATTACCTCGATGGACTTAATCCATCCTTCTGTTATCATCGGGTCAGTAGTCCCCGAGAACTCCTTCGGATCCATCCTCCTAAATCTCTCGTAGACTGCCTTTGGTCTGGGCCTCGCCCCTGCGTACACTGCAGCATTGTTCCCCGCAAACTGTTCAAAGAATTGGGTCATCCATGCAAGCATTGAGCCTGAAAATCTGGCAATGGACGAGGAGGAGTGGCCCTCTCCCAATCCTGAGCTTCCCTATTCTCATCGCCTACTTCACGCACAATCCTATGTTTGGGAGGCATATTGTTCCAAAATTTACTCAACACGTAAATCCAACATGCATGAACATAATATCAATATCATAAGATGCATGTAATTTGAATTTAAACATGAACATGCTGAAATCATGACTAGATGCTTAATACATGAAGGAATTTAAAACTTTAAAACTTACAGACTTGATGTGTGACTTCGTGAGCTTCTCGCAACTGGCAGTAGGCATAACCCTTTACAAGAACACCGCTCTGATACCAACTGTAACGTACCATACTTTAAAACTATTTAAAATTTTGCGAAAAAATAAAAATTTTATTGGATAAGAAATAAACCTTCAAATTTCAATTAAAATAAAATGTTCATCCAAAATATTTGCAATAAAAAGATCACAAATAGAGTTTGCTAAAAATATCAAACAACGTGAAGAAATCTCGTAAAAGTCAGAGTATTAAAACCGTCATGCATAAAGTCTTAAAACATTGGCGGTCCTCGGGTTTAGCCTCCTGCACAGTCCAAGCCGACTCATTGGTCCTCACCCCTCGTCTCCCCATACTCGTCCTCACCTGCATCGATCAAATCTAGTGAGTTTAAAGACTCAACATGCATAAACTGGAGATAACAAATAATACGTAATAAAATCACACGTATCTTTAAAGTAGAGCGTACATATTTGAAACTTGAACGTAATAACATTAACATAGACGTGCCATCATCATAAAATTTTTCATAAATATACTTGCATCATACATACTTGTACATGAATAAACTTAATCATTCTGCGTAGAGATATGTTTCAAAGCAAGTGACCCATACATAAATGCGTTTTATTATACTAAAGAACAGTACTGGGCTGGCAGGGATGTCCACTACCACATACATGAGATCCTCGGTCATGCTTTATCGGGGTGGAGAGGTCACCAGCCACGTTCACCGGCTTCCAAACCCGTTCATAATTGATCACAAGACATTTAGCATACCTAAAAAATAAGACATTTTTCCTTTGTAGGTCGAACATACTTACATGGCGTTGAGGGATTCGTCAGATCTCGCATCGGGCCATTGCTTCACATATTAACTCATACTCAAGCACTTAATTTTCATAACTTAGACGTAATAGCCATGCTCACCACCCGAAATGACAATTTACTTATGACGTTCTAAATCACTCGGGACTTGACCTCGTTTAAGTCATCGTACAAAACCATGACATCGAACCCCAAAAAAAACTCTATATGAGGTGTGAACATTTCCCCCAAGCATGGAAGACATGAGCCTAAACCAGTGTTTAAAAATCTTGGGAAAATCGCCTAGGCGCTGAGTAGCTAGCGCTGCGACGCTGCAATGCCGCAGCTCTAGCGCTGCGGACGCCACAAAGGCAACGCCGCAGCGCTAGATTTGCGAGTATCGGGCGCTGCAGCACTAACCCTGCGCAATTCCAACTCCATGAACACATTTGATGCAATTTCAAAGCCATGCTCAAACGGCTCAAACAGCTCAAACCGATGCAACCAAAACTCTTCCTAGGATGCTAGGGCAATGACTCAAACTCACACAACGCCCAAAAACCACGTCGCACCACAAACAACGCAACACAAACCGTGAACACGATATTTTGACATCAAAGCTCTTCATACGACTTCTAATGCAACTAAGTGTCCTATCGACACGAAACGAAGCACTAAAAGTCAAACCAACATCATACTAAATATACCTAAACGCAGCAGCGATCGCCCATCGGTTCCCAACAAAGCCTGCAACAATAAAACTTCAAGAACACATTTTTCAGAAAATTGCAGTTTGAGCAGTCCCAACGAAAACTAACATAACTCACGCGTTTCTTATCCAAAAATTACGAATTTATTGTCAAATCGAAGATATAAAAAAATACCACGTTTTATATGTTGAAAGTTTTCAAGAAAATCGACCGAATTTTCTCAGAAATAGAAATGACAGAAGACAGTGTTTTTAGATCTAAAAATTTGATCTAAAAATCATTTCAAACGTTTTTGCTCAAACCTTTTCATAACATACATAGATATTTACGTATAATAAACATCACAACACATAATATAACGAGATCGATGCAGAAACAATAGATTATACATGTCTTTTGATATTTAAAACTCACGATACGGCGATACCGAAGCGGAAATGGTGCGAGGGTTGATCCGGGACAAACCGTGGCGCGATTTCTAAGCCTAAAAATCAACGAAGGATTACTGATAAATTAGAGAGGGAGGGAGGCGGCTGCTCTTGATCTATGAACCCTAAGTTTTCTTCTGTCAAAAAAATAAAACAAGGCAAATGAATATGTGTGTGTGTGTCTCGTGTGTGAGGTGTGTGTAAATATGTGTGTGTGCGTGAGTTTTAGTGTAATTAAGAGTATAGAAATTGCTTAATTAGCTAATTACCAACCCAATTAACAAGTTAATCAAAATGGTAAACTAATACCCACTTTACTAAAATCCTCTAATTTAAAATAAAATGTATAATTTCTAAACTTTAAAAGTTTTAAAATCCTAAAATCACTAATTAAATAAATTAGGCTTAAAAAATGCTTAAAACTTAATAAATAGTTTAAAATGCCACAATACTAACTTAAAATAAAATACTGTATTTTAAAATCGCCAAAAGTCGTCGTCGGTCTCTTTTCTTCGATCACGTATCGAATAATCGCCTGAAACATGAAACTCGAGAAAATATTTTATCGTGCATCACATAAACATAAATAATTTAAAATAACACATTTAATTAAATCATGCATATATATAATCATTTTAAACTTAAATAAATAATTTAACGATTAAATAAATGTAAAAGTTTTAAGTATACTGATTTTGAGCTATACATTATTGTCATCCTATATATTAAGCATGAATGCGTTAAATGTTACTTTAAGCAAACAAACAAAAGTGGAGTTAAATCTATATAAATTAATTATGTCAGAGTCGATATTTTATTAATTTAAAGAAGTATTAATTAATGGATAAATTCAGAAATTATTAGTTTAAAGAGTAGTTTTTCAATTCAACGAACATGGATTTAATTATATAAAAAATCATTATATTTCACTAATGTCTATATCATATTTCTTGAATTCATAATTTGTTTATTTATAGAAAACTTAAATGATGTTAATTTTTTTTAAATAAAATATTTTTTAAATAATAAAAAAATATTCATTGTATTGATTGATCAAATAAAATTCATTATATAATGTGAATGCAAGTTACTTGTATTTATAAGTTCAATGAAAAAGGTGGGAGATGAAATCATACTAAATTTAATTTTTTTAAAATAAATAACAATAGTATTGGGTGAAATAATTGCCCTGTTAGGACAGCGGTCGAACAGTAGTACTTGAGCTGTTATATATTTTAAAAGATTAGAATTACAATGTTACTAACATCTATAACTTTTGGTAAAACAACGAGTATTTCCTACAAATAGAGTCATATTTTACTAATTGTCATAGTTATGTTTGTAATTATAGAGTATTATTAATTTATAGTATTGATGGAACCATAAAATTATATAAGGGTCTTCCGAAAAATTATTTTCTTATTAATTTATAGAATTTATTTATTTAACATATTGGCCTAAGTCGATACTAGTTCAAAATATTATTTTAAAGAAGTTATTAATTTATCGAATATTAATTTAAAAAGGTTTTACCACATTATTTCATCTCATTAAAATTATCATATAAATCTATTTCATTAAATTTTTAATCCATGTATAACAACCAAATCCCATATTTACACTTTATCGAATTCTTAAATTATCAAAAATATTTCTCTATGCTTATGTATAAGCTTTGATTTTATAAAACATAAGATAAATAATTTTTTTTAATCATAATAAATAATTAAATAAATTAAAATAATAATATGATTGAAAAAGCCCATGAAACTAGGCCGCATGTTTCTTATTTTCTCGTAATGATGATTTTGTATTGCGATGGTCTTAAAAATGGCTATGAATATCGCCTTCTTATTTTATTTATTTATTTAATTTTTTTTATCAAAGATTTCTTTCTTTTTCTTATGAAGATTTCTTTCTAATATTTAATAAAATACTAGCATGCAAAACACACACACGATGCATGTACATAATATATTTAGGTATGAAAAAATTCAGTAATAAAATTTTAATAAGTTCTAAAAAATTAATGGCGCGATTAAAATAATTAAATAAAATATTAATGCAAAGGAAGTTATGGGACGTTTTAAGAATATGGAAAATTAGAATTTAGTTTTAGTTAGTTTCGGAAGTTTGAATTATGAATAGTTAGTAAGTATGATTTCTCTAAGGTCCTCTTGCTTTATTATACAGCAAGATATAATGTTGTTAGAATATATATGGAGACAATATGCCCTTCGGTAATGTAAAAATGAATACTAGATCGATTTGTCGATGACATATAATCTATTTGACATCAAGGTTCTAAATTTGAAACGAGATCTCATATTCAAGATCCGATCGTAACAATCACTCCAAAAAAAAAAAAGATTTAGTAGACTTTTTTTCATTAATGGAAGTACAAATCTCACATCTGAAGTAGCTATTGACGGCTGTGCAACTAATAAATTAACAAGGCAGCAATTCTTGAATCACTTGAAAGCAAAGAATCATTTGCCAAATTTAAGGTCGTTCGATGGTGCATGTCTGAGTAAGACACCCTCATTAATTTATTGGATGAAGTCCTAAATAAGACAACTTTTTCTTAGTACACGAAAGAAACATGCTTTCAACTTTGTACATTGAAAGAAATATTAAAATTTGTTATCTACTTTTTAAGAAGAAGCAAAATCGTCACATCCAAGATTCGACGTTGTTCTTAATTAACGTAAGAAGATACAAATAACTTTTTTCCTGGTGTGATTGTAAAAAAGTCGATTTTATAAAATCAACCTTAGAATTTCGAGTGCTTTGCGAAAAGAATAAAAAAGTATGACCAATTTAGATAGTGTTTGCAAGATTTTATTTTAAAAACTTTCAAGATTCTAGCCGATGAAATATTTGGATAGAAATTATGAAGTACTTAAAATAAATTCTTGCAAACATTAACTTATTGACTTGATGAAGTTGAAATATTATCAGTCAAAGAATAAATAAACTATAAATTTATGAGGCTTAAAAAACAAATGCACCAAGTATTAGTAGCTTGGTGATATCTCAATTTTGGGCTCAATTGGAAAGCATTGTACATATACTGATAATGCAGTTAAAAAATTCTTAATTACTTTGGGCCTTTTTTGTTAAGAGTATCCAGTTAAAAAATTCTTAATTTTTCTGTAATTTTATACTACAGAAATAATGCAAGGATCTTTTAGCTACTGCGGTAAATATCAAAGTCAATTGGCAAATATGATAGCTAGTGTGAACTGATGAAAACCAAAATTTTTGTGGTTCGAAGTTTAAGTCTTTCCACGTCTCTCGTTCTTCTCTACGAGTGGAAATAATTAATTACAAGATTTGAAGTGCACAACCCTTTGTACAATCTTGGGTCGGGCCGTTCAGATGTTGTAGATCTTACTACTGAGACTCCTGTATAGGGGTCTCAACTTTAGCACAAACAAGATAATACGATATATAATGATCAAACAACTTTTTTTTAATTACCCAAATAACTCTTTTTTTGTGAGCAAAATTATTTAAATATCATCATGTCTGATTGTAAAATTTTGAATCATCTTTTTATTTTTGTTCAAATTATTCTGAATATATCTCGATTTTATTCCATGTTTTAAGAACCACTTGTGATATCTCTCAACTAATTGATGTTGACCTAAATTTCACGTACTTAGGATTCAATCTTGAGAGGAAAATAAACAAAAAACCCACAATGCTGTTGTTTGGAAGCGCCAGTGTTGAAAGCCAATGCTATCCTGCGGTCCGAGCTGAATCTGAAAGGATGAATGAA
Source organism: Primulina tabacum (assembly GCF_025594145.1). Taxonomy (NCBI): domain Eukaryota; kingdom Viridiplantae; phylum Streptophyta; class Magnoliopsida; order Lamiales; family Gesneriaceae; genus Primulina; species Primulina tabacum. Next base: position 7,349,693 of record NC_134556.1, on the reverse strand, counting down.
CATTTGATGGCGCCGGAAACATTTTTGGTGTAGCCTGGTATTCCTATGCTTAAGTCAGTATTGTAACCGAATAAAAGCGTGCGAATACACTAATGCTAGTGTAAAGCGATGAGTGAATGTCTATAATGAGGTAGAGTACCTGATATTTATAGAGTAGAGTGGGACTAGGTGCCTTGTATGGAAAGAACTCTCCTAAGGTAAGTTACCATGAATAATGGATTTGGACCGATCTTATCTTATATTTGGTAAATTTTGAATTAAAAAGTTATGTTGATATCTTCGAGATCATTTCCTTATCACGGAAGATATGCTCAGTGTGAGAACCTGAAATTCCAGCAGCTAGCAAATTTCAGCAGAAGCTAAAAATTCCAGCAGAAGCCAATATTTCAGAAGCTGGTATTTTTCCAGCAGATTAGAATCCAGCAGCAGCAGCACGAAATTCCAGCAGACAGTTACTAATTCAGCCATGACTTGTAACTGAAGCATTTAAAACGGAATAAAGATTGTTAATGGCAGATTATGGCCATTAATTGGGAGGCTAACAGTCAGAATTTTGCCTATATATAACACTCTCAAACCTTTTGAAATGGGTTACATAAATCTTGAGATTATCACTTGAATTTTCGAGCTAAGAGAGTGCTGATTTTCGAGCAGCAGAAACCAGTAGCAAGAAGAAGCAGATTTCAGACTTCAACCGAAACACTTTTAGCAAATTACTGTAAGTGGGCTTATGTATAAATATCTTGAAACCCGTTTGATGATTTCTGTTATAAAGCAAAAGTATATTCTTGATTTCTGATATCTGATTTTGAAACACTGAAACTTAGTGAACTAATGGTAGGAATATATATTCTGAACATTACTGATTACTGATTACTGGCCTCACCCCTTAGAGGAGAGAACATATAGGGGACTGATATCAGTTTAGACATGAAATTCACGAACGTGCTCAGTGCTTACTTGTTAAACTTCTGATTCCTGATTTCTGAATTCTGATTACTGATTTCCGAATACTGAATACTGATTTCTGTTATGAAAATGAGAATTTCTGTATATCATTCGTATTACTGTTTCTGTATGAAAATGATTTCGAAAACTGGGAGTTATTCCCGCCCCCGCTTACTGAGTGACAATCATATCACTCACCCACCAAACTCATCTCAGATAAGAACGATGAAGAGTTGTTAGAAGAAGAGAAGCAACTTCATTTTTTGGGCTGGTGGTGAAGATCGTTGTTCTTAGTTCTGATTTATTTTCCGATGCATCTATTCAGACATTGTATATTCTGGTTTTACATTTCCGCTGTAAAACATTTATCATTGAGTTTGTATCAGACAATGATTATTATGAATAAAAGACTGGTTTCTGAATTTTGTACTTCTGAGGCTTGTTGTTTTCGAATGTAAATTTGAGAGCAACGCCGGTGTCAACCAACCCCCGTCCCGGGGCGTGACATTGAAGTGGTATCAGAGCAAACCAGGTTTCATATTCTGGGGAGGAGGAACTAGAAATAATAAGTTCTGATAGAGTTCTGAAATTAATTCCTGAAAGTTACTGAAATAAGCTACTGTAATAGACTTCTGAAAATTTACTACTGTAATAAACTACTGAAAATATAGACTAACTACGTACAGTTGGGAAAAATCAGTAAAGGAAACCAGTAGCCCGAAACCAGAACCAGTAGATGGAAACCAGTAGACCCAAAACCAATAGCCCGAAACCAGAACCAGTAGATGGAAACCAGTAGACCCAAAACCAGTAGCCCGAAATCAGAACCAGTAGACGGAAACCAGCAGATCTGAATGCAGAAGACTGGGTCAGTAGACTCGGAATGCAGCAGATTTGTTCTAACAGTGCTGGAAAAGCAGCAGACTGATTGCAGTAGCATCAGAATTGCAGTAGACCGCGAATTCCAGTAGGCGCATGCAGTAGACCTTGCAAATGGCATGGAAGTTGAGGTGTTTTTTGCGCAAACTTCAAACGGCCATAACTTTTGATCTTCCAGGAGGAATTTTTACTATTAAAAGTAGGCGTTGGAAAGCTCTCGACGAGGAGAACCTAACCTAAAATGATTCAATGAGTTTGGCACCGCCGACGAACCCCAAAATCCTTCGTTAAGATAGTGATATCATCATTTCCGTAAAATTTTCCAACTTTTCGAAACTTTGAGAAATTTTCATTTCCAAACGGCTTAGCATTTTTACACCAAACTTAGTACCATTCATGTTCTTGATGTGAAGGATTTTTAGTAAATTTTTCACGGAATTCTGAGACCGAAAAATTTTGAGCTATTTTCTTTCATTGAATGCATAGACAGTACTGATTTTGTTTATTCCAGTAATTGTCTATAACTCAACCTGTACTCTTGAGATCAATTCTGAACATTCACTCTCCTGTTTTAGATGAAGATTATGACTGATCAGAGTAGCTACATTAAGAGCTTAGAGAAGAAGAAGTACCTATAGATGTAGTGGAAAAAGAACAGTGATAATGGAGAGATAATAAGGTAGACTAGATTGGTATTATCATACGAAAAGAAAGAAGTGTAACATTCTTTGGAAATGTACCAAGATAAATTGAATCATATTGGGAATGTATCTATCTGATATAAGTTGACTTACATTTTTGGGAATTTACTTATCGAAGATAAGCTTCTGACTTAAGATGAATTGTTTGACTCGCGGATAATATATTATTTATGAAAATATGAGATAAGGATTATATAAGCTTTGAAATTCTGATGTAGAAAAAAATTTTGTGTCAATAATTAATGATATGTACATTAAATTTGGGATGCTAAGTAAAGGACCTCCAATGAAACTTGTTAAAACATGCTAGACTCATAGTCTTGATTAAGCAAAGATTTAGTAAAAGAAGAATTGTATGAGGATTTAGTTTCTTCCGTTCAAGGTTGAAAGAAATTTTAACTAAGTTATAATTATTGGGACTTGAAGCAATCGGCTGATAAGGAGTTATATTCTAAGATTCTATATTGGTTTCAAGATTTGAGTTAGTAATCGTGTTAATTTTAAGATAGAATAAAATAAGTATGGATACGCATATATTCAGTGCCGATCTTATACAGTGTACTAGGGTACTTATATCAGTTTAGCCATGAAATTCACGAACGTGCTCAGTGCTTACTTGTTAAACTTCTGATTCCTGATTTTTGAATACCGATTACTGATTTCCGAATACTGAATTCTGATTTCTGTTATGAAAATGAAAACCGCTTACTAAGTGACAATCATATCACTCACCCACCAAACTCATCTCAGATAAGAACGATGAAGAGTTGTTAGAAGAAGAGAAGCAACTTCATTTTTGGGGCTGGTGGTGAAGATCGTTGTTCTTAGTTCTGATTTATTTTCCGCTGCATCTGTTCAGACATTGTATATTTTGGTTTTACATTTCCGCTGTAAAACATTTATCATTGAATTTGTATCAGACAATGATTATTATGAATAAAAGACTGGTTTCTGAATTTTTTACTTCTGAGGCTTGTTGTTTTCGAATGTAAATTTGAGAGCAACGCCGGTGTCAACCAACCCCCGTCCCGGGGCGTGACATTGAAGTGGTATCAGAGCAAACCAGGTTTCATAATCTGGGGAGGAGGAACTAGAAATAATAAGTTTTGATAGAGTTCTGAAATTAATTCCTGAAAGTTACTGAAATAAGCTACTGTAATAGACTTCTGAAAATTTACTACTGTAATAAACTACTGAAAATATAGACTAACTACGTACAGTTGGGAAAAATCAGTAAAGGAAACCAGTAGCCCGAAACCAGAACCAGTAGATGGAAACCAGTAGACCCAAAACCAGTAGCCCGAAACCAGAACCAGTAGATGGAAACCAGTAGACCCAAAACCAGTAGCCCGAAATCAGAACTAGTAGACGGAAACCAGCAGATCTGAATGCAGAAGACTGGGTCAGTAGACTCGGAATGCAGCAGATTTGTTCTAACAGGGCTGGAAAAGCAGCAGACTGATTGCAGTAGCATCAGAATTGAGTAGACCGGGAATTCCAGTAGGAGCATGCAGTAGACCTTGCAAATGGCATGGAAGTTGAGGTGTTTTTTGCGCAAACTTCAAACGGCCATAACTTTTGATCCAGGAGGAATTTTTACTATTAAAAGTAGGCATTGGAAAGTTCTCGACGAGGAGAACCTAATCCTAAATGATTCAATTAGTTTGGCACCGCCGACGAACCCCAAAATCCTTCGTTAAGATAGTGATATCATCATTTCCGTAAAATTTTCCAACTTTTCGAAACTTTGAGGAATTTTCATTTCCAAACGGCTTAGCATTTTTACACCAAACTTAGTACCATTCATGTTCTTGATGTGAAGGATTTTTAGTAAATTTTTCACGGAATTCTGAGACCGAAAAATTTTGAGCTATTTTCTTTCATTGAATGCATAGACAGTACTGATTTTGTTTATTCCAGTAATTGTCTATAACTCAACCTGTACTCTTGAGATCAATTCTGAACATTCACTCTCCTGTTTTAGATGAAGATTATGACTAATCAGAGTAGCTACATTAAGAGCTTAGAGAAGAAAAAGTACCTATAGATGTAGTGGAAAAAGAACAGTGATAATGGAGAGATGATAAGGTAGACTAGATTGGTATTATCATACGAAAAGAAAGAAGTGTAACATTCTTTGGAAATGTACCAAGATAAGTTGAATCATATTGGGAATGTACCTATCTGATATAAGTTGACTTACATTTTTGGGAATTTACCTATCGAAGATAAGCTTCTGACTTAAGATGAATTGTTTGACTCGCGGATAATATATTATTTATGAAAATATGAGATAACGATTATATAAGCTTTGAAATTCAGATGTAGAAAAAAATTTTGTGTCAATAATTAATGATATATACATTAAATTTGGGATGCTAAGTAAAGGACCTCCAATGAAACTTGTTAAAACATGCTAGACTCATAGTCTTGATTAAGGAAAGATTTAGTAAAAGAAGAATTGTCTGAGGATTTAGTTTCTTCCGTTCAAGGTTGAAAGAAATTTTAACTAAGTTATAACTATTGGGACTTGAAGCAATCGGCTGATAAGGAGTTATATTCTAAGATTCTATATTGGTTTCAAGATTTGAGTTAGTAATCGTGTTAATTTTAAGATAGAATAAAATAAGTATGGATACGCATATATTCAGTGCCGATCTTATACAGTGTACTTTGGGAATTGATTGGTTGGACAAGAATCATGTAATGGTAGATTGTCGGAGTAAGAATGCCAAACCCCAATCCAAGAAGAAATCGTACTTCGTGGTAAAGATAAGGAACAGAAATCCTTCCTTTCTACTTCTCAGACCTAGAAAGTCTAACTAGCAATGATCGATCAGCGAGGTAAATAAAAAAAAGTTACTCTAAAGATAGAGGATATTCCAGTTATTCAGGAATTTCCGGACGTCTTTCCCGAAGAACTCCCTGGCACAATCCCCGAACTTGATTCCTAGGGCTACACCAATCTCAAAAGCACCATACCGTATGGCTCCAGCTGAGTTGAAAGAACTCAAAGAACAACTTCAACAATTGTTGGATAAGAAGGAAGCAAATTCGACCAAACGCATCTCCGTGGGGAGCTCCTGTTCTGTTCGTATAGAAGAAGGACGGAAGCATGAGATTGTGTATCGATTACATAGAACTGAATAAGATCACAATCAAGAATAAGTATCCGCTTCCAAGGATAGATGACTTATATGACCAACTCAAGGGAGCTACTGTCTTTTCCAAGCTCGACTTAAGGTCAGGCTATCACCAACTCAAGGTCAAATCAGACGATATTCCGAAGACAGCCTTCAGAACAAGATATGGACACTATAAGTTCACAGTGATGCCGTTCGGGTTAACAAACGATCCGGCAGTATTCATGGATCTCATGAACAGAGTGTTCAAGCCATTTCTTGACAAGTTTGCTGTGGTATTCATCGACGATATTCTAGTATATTCGTCAAGTGAAGAAGACCACAAGGAACATCTTCGTCTCACCCTCCAGACGCTGAGAGAAAAAGAGCTATACGCCAAGTTCAAGAAATGCGAATTTTGGCTAGAAAGCGTCACATTCTTGGGTCACATCGTATCAGCAGCAGGAGTAGCTGTGGACCCTAAGAAAGTAAAAGCAATCTCAGATTGGCCGAGACCAAAGTCAGTGACAGAAATTAGAAGTTTCTTGGGACTAGCAGGCTATTATCGAAAATTTTTGAAGGATTCTCTTCAATAGCAATACCTCTCACCAAACTCACACAGAAGAACTCTAATTTCAATGGAGTGAAGATTGTGAGCAAAGCTTCGAGACTTTGAATAAGAAGCCTATCTCAACTCCGGTGTTAGTATTGCCAATTGAAGGCAAAGACTTCACCATCTACAGTGATGCATCTAAAGGAGGTTTAGGATGTGTACTCATGCAAGAGGGAAGGGTGATTGCATACGCATCGAGACAATTGAAGACGTATGAACAGAATTACCCAACACATGACCTCGAGCTAGCAGCAAAGGTATTTGCACTCAAGATTTGGAAACACTGTTTATATGGTGCTAGATGTGAAATATTCACCGATCATCAAAGCCTCAATTACTTGTTCACTCGGAAAGAGTTAAACATGAGGCAGAGGCGATTGATTGAACTCATGAAGGATTACGACTTGACGATAAGCTACCACCTAGGCAAAGACAACAAAGTAGCAGATGCTTTAAGTCGAAAGAATATGAGTAAGTAATCCTAGCGTCACTTTCAGCACAACCATGCCTTCGAGAGACTATCAAGATAAGGCAAGATATAGATTCCACTTTGGTGAAACTGAAAGAGCAAGCTAAAGAAGGGAAATCACCAAACTTCGTTATGGACCACAAAGGAATCTTGTGGATGAAAGGACGATTGTGCATACCAGACATCGATAACCTTCGACAAGAAGTAATGTCTGAGGCACATAAGTCGAAATTTTCAGTCCATCCTGGCACTACCAAGATGTACAGAGATTTGAAGAAAAAGTTTTGGTGGTGTGGAATGAAGAAAGACGTGGCAATGTTTGTTTCCAAGTGTCACGTGTGCCAGAAAGTCCAAAGACCTGGAGGACTTCTGCAACCTCTAGAAATTCCAGAATGGAAATAGGAGCATATTTCTATGGATTTCGTAGTGGGTTTACCAAAGACGAGACAAGGTCATGACGGAGTATGGGTAATCATAGATAGACTCACAAAATCTGCGCATTTCTTACCTGTCCGCATGAATTATAATTTGGACAAGCTAGCCACCTTGTACATGAATGAGATCGTGCGATTACATGGAGTACCAGCTAGCATACTATCAGACAGAGATCCTAGGTTTACGTCTCGATTTCGGAAGAGCTTTCAACAAGCTATGGGGACAAAGGTTACTCTTAGTACGGCCTATCATCCTTAGACCGATGGTCAAACAGAGAGAACAATTCAAACTCTTGAGGATATGCTGAGAGCTTGTGCTCTAGACTTCAGTGGTAATTGGAGCGAACATCTGCCCTTAATCGAATTCGCATACAATAATAGTTACCACAGTAGTATTGGAATGGCACCATACGAAGCTCTGTATGGACGAAAATGTCGATCACCACTGTATTGGGATGAGGTAATGGAAAAAGCCATTGTTGGTGTGGGGACCTGGATGCTAATCATCTTCTTAATCATCTTTGGGATTTAATTATCAATTAAACTAAACAGGGTCTAAAAATTTTTCTTTTAAAACACAAGTGTGGAGCGTAATGGAATGTAACTAATATACATCTCAGTATATAAGTACAATAATGTACAACAATTATTCAAACTAGTCTAAGGTTCAACTACTAAATTTCAAGTATTAAACCAAGTCTACAATAAGTCCGGAATCACCACTCTAAACTCGTCTTCTCTCACCATCTTCTTGACCCCGATCCTGTCCCACCTGTTGTCATGCACACATACAAAACAAGACAACAGCCGGATACTCCGGTGAGAATAAATCCCAGTATAAAACATGGTAGACATGCATATACACAATATAAATCATAAAGCATATTATCATGCATAAAATCAATAACAATAGGTTTCATAGTCTATGAAACCAAATCAAAAAAAGCATGCAGTAACAATGGGTTCCATAATCTCTGCAACCAAAATAAAATAAGCATGCAACTCTATTCAATTCATATCTTGACTCGACTCGACTCTAACTCTAGGGATCCCGGTATGAATAAGATGTCACTGTCTGTCACCTACCCTCCTAATCGGGGTGATGGTACGTCTTATTCCTAGACTTCGGTCCTGTCTGTATCGAATGTCTACAATCGGAGGAAATCTGCTCCTATGCGTCGATACCACCGAACATCTAGAAATTTGGCAAATCTGCCAATGACTCTTCTATCTTAAATGCTTGAATATAAATCTATAAACAGAGCATAATCATAACAAAATCTAAACAACAATTTAGTATGTGATTTTGTTGGGAAACTCAAATTGAATCTCATTTGAGTTGTGTCTTTCCGAAACAAAACATGAATTATACCTTTGTCTTCCCGGTCTGACGAAGACGAAGTCTTGTATTCCAATCTGTCCATACCCAGTCTGGCAATGACAATCGCATAAATACAATATCAGTATATAATTCGATTCAAAACCTGTTCTGATCAATACTCAAATCAGTATATAATCTGATCCATATCTGAACAAGGTACAATCTAATTCATATCAACGATATCATCGAAATCATTACTGAATCTGATCACTCTAAATCAACTGATGTTTCGACGGCATAACAATACAGTTTCGATATCCCCGTCAATCTCAACATCACAGATATAATATCAGAATTCATAATCAGTATCAGTACAATTCATAATCTCAATATCTGTACACTTAAGATCAGTAACAACTCAACTCTAATATCAAATCCCAATCAATATCTTTCGAAAATCATAACAATTGTATAAACAGTCTATTCTTTAATCTGAGTTCAATTATACAATGTCTACTGTAGCAGAAACACTATATCTGATTCATATTCAATTCTGAAAATATCATAATTTCAAATCATGTCTAAACGTAACAAAACTTACGTCCAGTTGTAGCCTGTGTTGATAGGAACTCGGTGCTGAAGTCGGATTGAAAATCTAACGGGCGGTTTCTTCGTAATCACTAATTCTTTGTTTGAAGAATGGCTCCCAAAGTTCTCGTCTCCTTCCTGATCTAAATGGTGAGGAATCAAGGTTTGTTCCTTATATATACATATATATACACGTTGCATTCAAGAGACCAAGTGGCATTTTTCCATTCTGCATGCCGCGCGCATATGCGCGCACAAAGCCGCGCATATGCGCCGGATGTTCTGCCCGGCACTTCTGCATTTCTGCCTCTCGCGCATATGCGCGTATCTACTCGCGCATATGCGTCGAAGATTCTGGCCATGTCGCGCATGTGCGTGTATCTACTCGCGCATATGCGCCGCAGGTTTTGGACATGTCGCGCATGTGCGCGCATTCAAATCGCGCATGTGCGCGCATGGTTCTGTCTTCTTCGGGCATGTGCGCCCAACTACGCCGCGCATGTGCGCAAAGCCTATTCTTCACACATAATGTCAAATCTTCTTTCGCCTCTCCCGATCTGATCCGTTCCGTCTATAATCATATTAATTATCACCAAATCATTTTTGATTACGGTAATCAAATTCTCGGGCTTTACATTTATCCACCTCTAAGATACGATTTCGTCCTCGAAATTACAAATAATCAATTCAGATATCAAAATGAAACGTATAAAAGAGGTAACTCGGAAAACTCATCTCAATGAAATTATTCTGAAATCTCAGTCTTATATTAGATCCTATCTGTCAAGTAGTCTCTTTGCTATTCTGAAAATCTTACTGTATTTTTAACAACAGAATAATCTTCATTTCTCTCTGATTCCAAACTGGAATAAGAATTCAAGAAGTATAATATCATAATACCCTCAAAATAAATATGACAGAATCAATCTCGCAATATTGGCTATACAACATCTGTATATACCAATCAACAACTCATAACGAGTCAACATCATCAGCTGTTATCAAATCTGTTTATCCCAGTCAAGGATTTACTCAATCTTCGGCTTCAAATACCAACAGTCATCGTCCGACTTTGGCATATTTAGTCTGTTCATTCGAAGCTGGTTTTCATTCTTTTCTGAATCAGCTTCATTTTCTTTATCAGATTTTTGCTTTTATCAAATTCAATCTCAGATATCACTGTAATATCATTCCCATTCAGAGGAAATCCACAGTACTCACTGTACAATGTCTCATCTGTAGCTATCTCAATACTCGTTTGATAGCTATCATTATACAATAATTCATATAGTGATAATATGTCATGTCAACTAGTGCTAACATCCAGCACTACAACTCCATAAATATCTTTTAATATCTGGATAGTACGCTCTGGCTATCTATCAGTCAGTGGATAATATATAAATGAGTTCATGGTATGTTCTGCCGCAATTACAAACTCAATCAAAATTCACAATCTGATATAATCTATTTCAACATTCTGGTCAATCTGACTATTTCTTTGACATTGATCTTTATCATCTGGTCATGTGTGTACGTCATCTTGTGCAACTACTAGATATAGATTGAACAATATGTCAATCACAATCATATCATATCACAATCTGAAAAGTATTGCAGTGGTCTCATTACGAAATTCATCGAAATATACTCCCCATGTCTAGTCAGAATTATATAAATTCTGTAATAAATCTTCTGATTTCTATCTTTCTGTCTTCATTTATTGACAATTCAAACATTTCAGTACAATTTCTGCCAACATTTTAATACAATTTCTATCATAACCGATTTAATCTGTCTATATCAAAACTGTCTGTCCGAATATTATCCATTCTCGGTTACCAAAATGAAAACTGAATCCACTATTGTGTGTTTCTGACACTATCTGTCATTTCAGATTCGAACTATTTGGTACAAACAAATCAGTTAATAATATAAATTAAAAAAAATACCTACCTGGTATTCGGTTCTGACTATCGATATCAAATTCTGTCGTGCAAATCTGACACATTTGACATCATACGATAATCATTCTCATACAGTAAAAATCACATATCTGTCACTCTGATCGATGCTCTGCTCTGATTATCGAAATTAAGTTCTGAACATTCTGGTTAAATCTCTGAACTGCCGAAATTCTCGAATTCAGCTCTGATTCGGTTTGAATAATCTGTATCAAACACTGACTCAGAATAATAGTACTATCAAATCAGATTCACAATATCACTAATCTATACTGATCTAGTGAGTTCAGTAAACTCATAAAACGGCAATTTCTGGCAATATTGTCAATTCTGACTAATCAATCTCGTCTTCATGTCGTTCTGATCAACTGCTATATATCATCTGCAAATATAATATGCCCTCAAAAAATATAAGCTGTCTCAAATATTGTTTTTAGAACAATAACAATACTCAAGCAGATACAAAACAACAATCGTATAAGATAATCTGCCAACTCAGACCAAAAATAAATTTCCGACATTTCTGAAATTTCTGATCTTTCTGATATCCGTATCGTTCTCAGTCACTGATCACAATCTCAACTGTGTCAAAATCAATCGGTATATTAACTTCAGATATCACTTATTCTGAATACAATCTGTTTCAAGCAAGATTCTTATCTGAATAATTTCTGTATACAATAATCACAATTCTCAGAGTATTCAATACAATCTTCAATTGTTTGATTCATCGATCAGACGCTGCGAATATATCCACATATCATAAATATAATAAGTATAAATCATTAGAATACCTCTGAACACAGGATTTATCAATCTATAGACAGAACTGAATATTTCCAAGAGAAGCACTAAATTAGATGTAACTCTTGGTCAGTATTCTTCTACCGATATTTCAATTCTTTCAATTCATGCAGTGACATTCTGTACATTCAATATCATTCTGTACTGAATTCTAAAACACAAACAGTACCTGGTATCAATTCAATTCTGAAATCTATCTTCCTGATATAAAGCAAATCCAGAATCTTATATAGGAAGACGTCAACCAACTCGTACATCACTTGGCAAATCTGCCAATACTAGGCTCGATTTCAGCATGTCTACTGAATACATAAGGATACCATCTACTCCTTTCTGTATCAATCGAGTCATAAACAATACAAATATCAAAGGAATTCTAGATCTAGAATCCTTACCGTGGAATTTCTACTCATCAGCCCTATCTGGTCTGAATCTTATATTTTTCTGGAAGGAATCTAAAATAGTTCTGTACTTGTTCAGCATATTAATATCAATAATGCGGTCAAATCAGAAACACAAGTACATCACAATCTAACTCGACCTCATTCTCATCTTACTGTAGTATACAATATTTCACAGAAATCTCTGATATCAATCTTTCTTTCCCAAAAAGTAAGGGAATCAATACTACAGTACAAACAGACTCAACAGATACAGCATATCTCAATGCAACTCAGTCAAAAATAATCGTAGGGAATGCATTAGTATATATCATTACTTATGCAATATAATCATAAAAGAACAGTACCTGCCACTATATCATCAGGTGTGTCCTGTATCTGTTCCTCGGTCTTCTGCTCCCTAAAATCTTCGGGAACTTCTCTGAGTACAAACTCTAGCAAAGTGTCCCGGCTGTCTACAAATATGGAAACTACGAGTCACTCCCTGGCATTGCTCTGTGGGATGTCTCCCTCCGCAAGTTCTGCAATATACTCCAGTATAACTCGGGCTGGAACCACTGGAGCTAGACGAACCACTCAGTCCGCTCCCTAACTTCTTAAACTGTTTCTTTCGAGCTTTCAGCAAATCTTGCTTTCCACTCGTACTGCATTTATCAAATCTAAGAGGGAGTTGTTGTGTTTGAAGTGGAATCACATCCAATCTTTCTCGTTGTCGAATCAGACTCACCTCGGCTCTTTTTGCCCTACTCAAAGTATCAGCAAGATGGTAAGGTTGCTGCATATTTATCAATGCAACTATCTCCGAATTCAATCCTTTGATGAACTGATCAGCTACATCTTCATCATTCCCAGCTATCTGAGGAGCAAAACGTAGTAGAGTAGAGAATTTAGCAACATATTCTTCAATATTCAGTTGGCCTTGTTTCAAATTCTCAAACTCTGCTCTTTTGTCTTCTCGGTATGAAACTGAGAAAAATCTTTGATAGAATTCGGCTTTAAAGACTTCCCACGTAATCACAATACCACGTTGTTCTAATACTCCCTTGATTGTAATCCACCAACTCCTGGCGGCCTCTCATAACTGGTTGGGCACCAATTAAATTCTCTGTTTATCTGAATACTTAAGCAAATCAAACAACAGTTCTATGTCATCTAACCAATTCTGACACTCTTCAGACATCTCAGTACCCCTCAAAATCGGCGGTTGAAACGACTGAAATTTCTTCAACTGTATTTCCATCGGAGTTTCTGATATATCTATCTGTTCAACCGAAGAACTGCCCCGTTCTGGAATTCTTCTAGGAGGTATATCTGATTACCAAAACCATTAGTAACCCAAATACTACAAACATGTTCCATTCTTTCTCGGATCATCTTACTGCTGATCATGAATCAGATTTGATTCATACTCAATAATACATAATACCAACTCAAATCGGATAATCAGGTAAACATGTATTTCAAAGCAGTAAATCATAGTATCATGCTAGCATACATAATGTAAATCAACATTAAAATAAATCTCATGCTAGCAATCACATGCAAGGAAAGAAAACTCAATCTACCCCGCTCATTCTCTTCTATCTCAGTCTAAAAGATCTATCGCTCTGATACCACCTGTTGTGGGGACCCGGACGCTAATCATCTTCTTAATCATCTTTGGGATTTAATTATCAATTAAACTAAACAGGGTCTAAAAATTTTTCTTTTAAGACACAAGTGCGGAGCGTAATGGAATGTAACTAATATACATCCAGTATATAAGTACAATAATGTACAACAATTATTCAAACTAGTCTAAGGTTCAACTACTAAATTTCAAGTATTAAACCAAGTCTACAATAAGTCCGGAATCACCACTCTAAACTCGTCTTCTTTCACCATCTTCTTGACCCCGATCCTGTCCCACCTATTGTCATGCACACATACAAAACAAGACAACAGCCGGATACTCCGGTGAGAATAAATCCCAGTATAAAACATGGTAGACATGCATATACACAATATAAATCATAAAGCATATTATCATGCATAAAATCAATAACAATAGGTTTCATAGTCTATGAAACCAAATCAAAATAAGCATGCAGTAACAATGGGTTCCATAATCTCTGCAACCAAAATAAAATAAGCATGCAACTCAATTCAATTCATATCTTGACTCGACTCGACTCTAACTCTAGGGATCCCGGTGTGAATAAGATGTCACTGTCTGTCACCTACCCTCCCAATCGGGGTGATGGTACGTCTTATTCCTAGACTTCGGTCCTGTCTGTATCGAATGTCTACAATCGGAGGAAATCTGCTCCTATGCGTCGATACCACCGAACATCTAGAAATTTGGCAAATCTGCTAATGACTCTTCTATCTTAAATGCTTGAATATAAATCTATAAACAGAGCATAATCATAACAAAATCTAAACAACAATTTAGTATGTGATTTTGTTGGGAAACTCAAATTGAATCTCATTTGAGTTGTGTCTTTCCGAAACAAAACATGAATTATACCTTTGTCTTCCCGGTCTGACGAAGACGAAGTCTTGTATTCCAATCTGTCCATACCCAGTCTGGCAATGACAATCGCATAAATACAATATCAGTAAATAATTCGATTCAAAACCTGTTCTGATCAATACTCAAATCAGTATATAATCTGATCCATATCTGAACAAGGTACAATCTAATTCATATCAATGATATCATCGAAATCATTACTGAATCTGATCACTCTAAATCAACTGATGTTTCGACGGCATAACAATACAGTTTCGATATCCTCGTCAATCTCAACATCACAGATATAATATCAGAATTCATAATCAGTATCATTACAATTCATAATCTCAATATCTGTACACTTAAGATCAGTAACAACACAACTCTGATATCAAATCCCAATCAATATCTTTCGAAAATCATAACAATTGTATAAACAGTCTATTCTTTAATCTGACTTCAATTATACAATGTCTACTGTAGCAGAAACACTATATCTGATTCATATTCAATTATGACAATATCATAATTTCAAATCATGTCTAAACGTGACAAAACTTACGTCTGCATGCCGCACGCATATGCGCGAACAAAGCCGCGCATATGCGCTGGATGTTCTGCCCGGCACTTCTGCATTTCTGCCTCTCGCGCATATGCGCGTATCTACTCGCGCATATGCGCCGAAGATTCTGGCCATGTCGCGCTTAAGCGCGTATCTACTCGCGCATATGCGCCGCAGGTTCTGGACATGTCGCGCATGTGCGCGCATTCAAATCGCGCATGTGCGCGCATGATTCTGTCTTCTTCGCGCATGTGCGCCCAACTACGTCGCGCATGTGCGCAAAGCCTATTCTTCACACATAAGGTCAAATCTTCTTTCAGCTCTCCCGATCTGATCCGTTCCGTCTATAATCATATTAATGATCACCAAATCATTTCTGATAACGGTAATCAAATTCTCGGGCCTTACAGTTGGACCCGAAATGATCCAAGAAACAGTGGATAAAGTCGCTTTGATCAAGAGCTGCACAAGATCGACAGAAAAGCTGGGCTGATCAGAAAAGACGACCCGTGGAATTTGAAGTTGGAGAAAAGGCATATGTAAAAGTGTCACCCATGAAGGGTGTAATCTGATTCAATAAGGCTGGAAAACTGAATCCCAGATACGTCGGACCATTTGAAATTCTTGAGAAAGTGGGAACACTTGCTTATAGATTAGCACTTCCACCCGACATGTCAAAAATTCACAATGTATTCCACGTTTCGCAGCTGAGGAGATATATTTCCGATCCTAGTCATATTCTTGAAGCTGGACCACTGTTGGTTGAGGGCAATCTAAATGAAGAGCTGAAATATGAAGAAATTCCGATTCGAATTGTGGATAACAAAGACCAAGTACTAAGGCGACGAACTATTCCATATGTCAAAGTACAATGGTCCATTCACACCGAAAGAGAAGCTACTTGGGAGTTGAAAGAAAAGATGCGAGAACAATACCCTTATCTCTTTGAAGATCATGCATAGCCAAGTTTCGAGGACGAAACTTCTTATAAGGAGGGAGGGATGTGAGAACCTGAAATTCCAGCAGTAGCAGCAGCTAGCAAATTTCAGCAGAAGCTAAAAATTCCAGCAGAAGCTGATATTTCAGAAACTGGTATTTTTCCAGCAGATTAAAATCCAGCAGCAGCAGCACGAAATTCCAACAGACAGTTACTAATTCAGCCATGACTTGTAACTGAAGCATTTAAAACGGAATAAAGATTGTTAATGGCAGATTATGGCCATTAATTGGGAGGCTAACAGTCAGAATTTTGCCTATATATAACACTCTCAAACCTCTGAAATGGGTTACACAAATCTTGAGATTATCACTTGAATTTTCTAGCTAAGAGAGTGCTGATTTTCGAGCAGCAGAAACCATTAGCAAGAAGAAGCAGATTTCAGACTTCAACCGAAAAACTTTTAGCAAATTACTGTAAGTGGGCTTATGTATAAATATCTTGAAACCCGTTTGATGATTTCTGTTTTAAAGCAAAAGTATATTCTTGATTTCTTATATCTGATTTTGAAGCACTTAAACTTAGTGAACTAATGGTAGAAATAAATATTCTAAACATTACTGATTACTGATTACTGGCCTCACCCCTTAGAGGAGAGAACATATAGGGGACTGATATCAGTTTAGCCATGAAATTCACGAGCGTGCTCAGTGCTTACTTGTTAAACTTCTGATTCCTGATTTCTGAATACTGAATACTGATTTCTGTTATGAAAATGAGAATTTATGTATATCATTCGTATTACTGTTTCTGTATGAAAATGATTTTGAAAACTGGGAGTTATTCCCGTCCCCGCTTACTGAGTGACAATCATATCACTCACCCACCAAACTCATCTCAGATAAGAATGATGAAGAGTTGTTAAAAGAAGAGGAGCAACTTCAGTTTTGGGGCTGGTGATGAAGATCGTTGTTCTTAGTTCTGATTTATTTTCCGCTGCATCTGTTCAGACATTGTATATTCTGGTTTTACATTTCCGCTGTAAAACATTTATCATTGAGTTTGTATCAGACAATGATTATTATGAATAAAAGACTGGTTTCTGAATTTTGTACTTCTGAGACTTGTTGTTTTCGAATGTAAATTTGAGAGCAACGCCGGTGTCAACCAACCCCCGTCCCGGGGCGTGACACTCAGAGATTCATATGGAAAGGGCTTTATTAGCCGCCATATTCCGAGTTCGGGTCAGTGATCCTTCAGTTCGGCAGGTCGGTAATGTTGCTTCTGATGACTCAACCCAAGTTGTAGCCACCTTGAGTGCCGATCAAGACTTTCTGTTCTAGCCAGATCGTCAAATGTCGGCCATTTTGAATTGTACAAATGAATTCAGGCACCCATGTGTTCGGGTCGGGTATAAGTGACCAAGGCCGGGTAGGTATTATTGGATAATAAATAGTACCCATCCCATTTTGGTCTTAAAGAAGTATGAAATTTAGGCACATTATTAGATTTAAAGTCGACCCGAGCATATGTTTCCCCTTGATGGTGCCTTCCCCCGACTCTGTGTTAATTTAGACTTCATTTGACCCATTGAAAATGTTAGGAATAGATCTTGAAGTGAGCATGCCAGCGAGCGCTCGGATCTGTGCTTGTTTGTTTCTGGGTTTCTTCGAGATTCATCTAGTCTACAAATATGGATGATCAAGATCTCGATCCATGTCACGAACAGTGTGGATTTTCTGACCGTTGAGCTTTCCGAGACACCTAGTCGGGTATCCGATTAGATATGGACCATTAAATAATTTTTTATCGTACGGTTATGATCACATGTTCCCTCCTATAAGAGGACTTGCTTCATTGTCATTTTCACTTTATTGTTTTCCCACATCGTTACTCTGCCGAATTCACTACTAGATTCCCGACTTAAAATTTTTACTCAGACCACTTAACACTAAGTTATTTCATTGCTTTATAAACTTAACATGTCAAGTCCCGACTCTAGAATAGTTTAGGAATTGACTGAGGAGGTAGACGACCATCAAATCCAAAGAGTAGATACATCATGAGTTAAAGGGTAGTTATAGGTGACCCAAATGCCAGTTCTTCGGGTTTCAAGGATATCTCGAGCTCCGAGCAAAGTTTCCTCACATAGGATCAGACTTAGGACTGCCAAGATCATCGAGAGGTGCCTAAAAAGGAAAGAATGGTTACAATGGTACGAGGTGGATAGAGACGGCAATGGGCCGGGGTGAGGGCGGGTTCGTCAACCCCATCTTCGGCCCCGAATTATATATCCATCCCCATCCCCGGCCACATCCTCGATTTTACCTAATCGGGGAATCCCCATCCCCGACCCCACGGGGATGGAGATCCCCGGCCTCCTCCTGGCCTTGCTTGAATATTTTTGTTCATGAAACTTCAAGTATTTATTGAATCGACACAAAAACTTTTTTACTTGACTTAACATGTATTGATACAAAAATTCGGTTAAATTGGGTCGTACGAGGATTGGTTAGGAGACTTTGAATTATGGTTAAAGTTTGGTTAAGTTCGGATTAAAATTGGGACTCTGGTACAAGTTTTAAAACGAATTATAGAATTAATGTATGTGCTCGATTTTACGTCTAAGAAACGATTATAAGTATGTTTCAAGATGTTTTGATGAGTTTGGATGGAATCAAGTCAAAGATTTAAGGTTCAGAGTTAAAATGGTCAAATTAGGGTTTCAGGGGCAAAATTGTCATTTTGCACTTGTCGAGTTAGCAGTCCTGACACTACCCTGATAACGGAATGTTTGCATTTAAACATTTTTTTAAATGAATATTGATTTTTTATAAAAATGGTGAAGATACAATGCATTCTTTGCTCTAAGAAAATAATATACATGAATTTTACAAGTGATAAATACGATTACATGTTTTTGAAGGAGATGAGTTGGTTGTGACTAATACGAATGCGAACATGTAAGGCTAAAGCTAAGTTGACGGGTAAAAATGTTGTTGATGTCCCCACTGCCGGGTACCACGGTTATACGTATCCATCGACCTAGAGCTGATACGAAAGTCACAACTAATGAACAGAATTCAATAAATGATGACATGATTTGAATATGAATATGTTTATGTTTTGTTTTTGTTCATGCATTTGAAGATCATGAAAGTTATTTTGCTTACAGTACTTTTCATTGTTGCATGATATGTATATGTACTTGTTATAACGGTTCAGGTGTATTGATTCTTTACACTCACTAAGTGTGATTGATGCAGGTAAGCAGTTGGTTGATGAGGAGACTGGAGGTGCCGAGGACTGAGTGGAATGGGGCTGGTGGTGTACTAGAAGCCTGAGGACCTTGCTTTTCTTCCGCATTTCATGATGTTACAATTTTATGAGGGTTATGGTTAAATAAAATTTCAAAACGTTTATGATTTTCATACTTTGAGGTTTGACAGGTTTTTAGTATTATGATGTGGTTGTTTTACTTTAAACAGTAAACGTTTTGGTTGGTCATACCTTTTAGATTTTTAAAGCGCATTTATTTTATTCGGTATTTGGATCGTTTGGTGTGTGTGTGTATATATAAATATATGTATGTATATGTATATATGTATGTATGTACATTTCGACCAAGGCCTCTATTTTTTAAAAAAAAATTCAGTAGTATTGTAGTAGTAGTAGACGTTTCAAGAAAAATCCTAATGGTTTTAGGATTATGAATCCTAATAACAGTGGGATTGATGTGGTCAGTAATTAAAATTTATAAATATTTCATTAAGGGTTATATGAATTAAGACAATTTTTGCACCAAAATTTTTCTCCTTCTCCTCCTTCCAAAATTTTGTCCACCACAAAAATTCTAAAGAAAATTTATGCGACTTCCATGATCGCATCGCCGCCGGATTTCTGAGATTCCAATAATCCAATATCGATGGAAATTTCATTTAGATCTCATGTGCGATTCATATAAAGAATTCAGTCTTTGCTCGTGGACTTTATTTGAAGATCAAAAAAGGAGGAAGATCTGTTCGTAGAGATTTATAAGAAGTACTAATTTCCCTAATCTCGGACTGATTTGATGTCCCATGTTAAAAACACAAACATAAACAGATTTAAACATCCTTTGAATGTATTAAATCATACAATGCTCAAGAAATATTTTGAACGTAAAATAAAATTTTAAAAATTTCGATGTATCTTGGGTGTAAGAAACAGTACTCCGATGAGGAATTCCCAATAGCATCTTTATTTTGAAGTTGTGTTGACTATTAGATTTAGAAAATTGAGGAAGAATGGGGAAAATTTTGGGTTTTAGGAGCGTTGGATCATGTGTAAATTTTGATTGTAAGATGTTTAATTATAAGCAAATCAAGATTTTGTTCTTAAAAATTTCAAGATTTCGACAATATAAATGTGTGTGTGTGTGTGTGTCAAATAATGTAAAAGATATAGTAAGCTAAAAAAAGAATTTTTTCAACTTTTGGCACAATGACATCATTAAATGGACATTTGGGACACAATGAAGCACTTTTTAACCACAGGAGTGTACAAGAATTCAATTCATGAAAGAACTTGTCCCACTCTCACCATACAATCTTTATGTTAAAAGGAAAAGGACCATGAAGCAAGCGTGATATGTATTATGTTCCTTCACTGCACAACAATATTTGATTGCATTTTGTTGTTGAATGATTTTTCAGTTGGCCATAACCATCAACTATAATTTCTAAGAAAAAATACTTATAGGTTTGCATTTATGATTAAAAATATGTATAACAACATACTCTTTAACGACATAACCAATAAATGTTGTCGTAACTTTTTCAAACATCATGATATTTGTTATATCATTTTTATATATTTTGTATTAATATTATCAATATATAGCTACAAGGTTACTAAATTTTTAACAATTATTTCTCAATTAATATGAGGAAAATACTTGAAAATCTTTTCAAATGAAAATATCTTATAATCATGTCCTCATTTAATTTGACATAATACAGGAAAGTAATCTTCGTAATTTTTTAAGAAGCTTTGGAACCATTTACGGCAAAAAATACTAACCAAATAAATATATAAAAAAATGATAACACAAAAAACCTCTCTTAATTTTATTCAAGCGTAGAAGAAATTTTTTCGAATTATAATAGTCAAAATAAGATCAATAAGGCACAATAATGAAATATACATCTGTTTATATAATCACACATGTTAGTTATTATTATTTACTTTAATTTTGCATGGAATTGTACCAACAAAAGTGGACAACTCAAAGTTTAAAACTAATTTATTTGGTACTGTTAAAGGTAAAAATTTAAGGTAAAAAGTAAAAATCTCAAATTCACAAAATATATTAAACTGCACACTTTATAAAATTATCTCTTTATTCAATTGTGATTTTCTTCATAAATTGAGACATATTTATAGAATTTCTTTGAAAATAATTCAAAAATAAATACATCATTACATACATCATCACAGACTAATTTTCAATAATTTCAACTCTTATTTTCAACATTCAAATATTCCAACTATTATTTTTCAGCAATACCTCCTTGTGATGATGATCATGATACAATGATTGTCTTCATTACGTATTTTATACTGCCTCGTTAAAAAGCTTACTAGGAAAAACATATTGGGATAAAAACCATAATAAGGGAAAAAGAGTGCAGTCACGTAAACTTCCCCTCAAGTTAACACGAACAATTCTTCATAAATTTTGTAGATTGCGCATCCAAATATTATATCTATGCTTACTGAATATTGTAGTAGGAAGCACCTCTATGAAGAGATTTGATGATTTTTCATTTGATTGAATGTAATGAATATCAATATTTTTTTCTCTTAAACTCTTGGGTGAATGCGAATAATTTAGGGGGATATGTTTTGTTCTGTCGCTTTTTATGTATCCTTCTTGCATTTGAACAACACATGCAGTATTATCTTCATATAGTATCATAGGCTTCTTGTCGAATGATAATCCGTATGAGATTTGGATATATCGGTCATTGATTTTAGCCATACACATTCAAGACTTGCTTCATGTAGTGCAATAATCTCGGCGTGATTTGATGAAGTTGTTACGAGTGTTTGTTTCTGTGAACGCCAAGAAATTGCAGTGCCTCCACGAGTAAATACATATCTCGTTTCGGAACGTGCCTTGTGTGGATCAAATAAATACCCAGCATCAACATAAGCAATTATGATTTGATTTGTATTTTTTGAATACAAAAATCACAAATTTATCGTTCTTCGTAGATGACAGAATATATGTTTAATTCCGTTCCAGTATCTATTTGTTGGATATTAGCTAAATCTTGCCAATAAATTTACAGCAAAAGATATATCAGGTCTTGTACAATTTACAAAATACATATATAAGGGCACCAATAACACTTAAATATGGTACTTCTGCACCAAGAATAACTTCATCATCTTCACATGGACGAAATGGATCCTTTTATATTTTTAATTATCTAACAACCATCGGAGTACTTAAAGTATTTGATTTATCCATATTAAAACGTTTAAGGACCTTTTTTGTATAATTTGACTGGTGAACAAATATTCCACATTCTTTTTGTTCAATTTGCAAACCCAGACAATACTATGTTTTTCCAGGGTCCTTCATTTCAAATTCTTCCTTCAAGTACGACACAACTTTTTGAATTTTTTTATTCGTTCCAATGTTGTTTAAATCATCAACATATACAAAAATAATTACACATCCGGATGTTGTTTTCTAAATGAAAACGCAAGGGCACATTGAATTCTTTACATATCCCTTTTTTATTAAGTGTTCTTTTAGCCGATTAAACCACATTCAGTCGGATTGCTTTAACCCATATAATGAACTTTGCAATTTCTCATAATAACATTCTCAGGATTTTAAACTTTGTGCTTCAGGCATCTTAAATCCTTCAGAGATTTATATATATTACTATCGAGTGAACTGTATAAGTAAGCAGTGACAACATCCATAAGACGCATTTCTAAATTTTCAGATACCGCCAAATTAATCAAATACCGAAAAGTAATTTCATCCATAACAAGAGATACGTTTTTTTCAAAATCAATTACATGCTTTTGAGAAAGAGTGAGGTCACGTAAAAACCATAGTAAGATAAAAAGAGTGCAGTCACGTAAACTCCCCCTCATGTTAACACGAACAATTCTTGACAAATTTTGTAGAATGCGCATCTCAATATTATATCTATGCTTTCTGAATATTGTCGTAGGAAGAGCCTCTGTGAAGAGATCTGAAACGTCTGCTATTCGTTTTCTTAAAACGTGCTAGAAATATATATTTTTTAATCCATAAACTCCATAATTCGAAATATACATATATATACTTTAAAATACCTTGACACCATTTTCAAAATAAAACAACCAACTAACATTTAAAAATCAAAAGGAAAATAGTTCAAATCGTTAAACGTTTTACCAAACTTAAAAACATTATTTGAAAAGTATAGCTCATACTATAACCTCTCAAAAACCTCTCATAATATAAATAAAAAGTCGTAAAAATATCTATATCATAATCTTAAAATCATAAATCATAACTAGTGCGGAAAACTAGCGTTAGTCCTCGGGTTATATGCACCGTCAGTCCAGTCAGATCAACCATCAAGACCTTCATTAACATTATTATCATAATCACCTACATCAATCACACCTAGTGAGTATAAAGACTCAACACACCATAATCTTGATAAGGAGTAATATCTATACAGATCACATACAACAGTGAAAATACTTTTACTTAAAATATCGTTTTCGTGAAGATGCATAAACTTTAAACATTAATATTTTTCATAATGATGCATCGACTTTAAACATAATCTTTTCCATAAACATTTCATAAGCATTTTCAAAAACATTTTCGTAAACATTTTCATATCATCATAAACATATTCATATCATCATAAACATATTCATATGAACATGGATAACTTAAACCTCAACATTTTTCTTTTAATCCTTTCATATCATATATCCTTTCATCATGAGCATTTACATTTTTTTTTATTGAATTCAGATCATTATTTGTGACTTTCCTTTTCCTCATAAAATAGATGGATCCATCTACATGTAACCACAGTACTGGGCGGCGGAGACATCAGCGACACTCTCACCCGTCAACTAAGCCTTGGCCTATCCTCATCGAATGGAAATACGATCGTCGGGCTCCCTCTGGGGCCTTCTCCCATAGATGGGCTCCCTCTGGTGCCTTCTCCCGTAAATGGGCTCCCTCTCGGGTCTTTTCTCTCACGACATCCCCATTCATATCCTCATATCCTCAATAGACACAATTACTTCACCTCCTCTAATGTTTCACATTTTCATCACTTTATAAAATCATGCATTTTAATGTTATTTTTCTTTTAAAAACAAGCATGCAACATATCTTTTAACGTTATCGTTTTATCATAAAAATCCATAATCGTTTAAAAATAAACATTTTAACATATTAAAAATTCATAAACATTTAAAATAACATTTTTACGTCATAAAAATTCATAAATATTTAAAACAACATTTTTACATCATAAACATTTAAAATAATATTTTAACATCTTAAATCATAAACATTTAAAATCAATATTTTTATGTCATAAAAATTTATAAACATTTAAAATAATCATATTAGCATATAAAACAGCATTCAGGACACTGCCATGACGTTTTTACCCCTAGACGTAAAATTTCACTTTTTTGAATTTTTTATTAATTTCATTGACTCTAACATGTCCCAAATAATTATTTAAACTTACATGAATTTTCTCGTATTTTTATTTAGCTTAATCGATGACTTTTAATTTATTATTTAAATATAACATATTAGAGCTTTTTAATCCCGAATTAAACCAAACTTTAATATAAAATTCCCACATTAAATACTTATACTTCTAATAATTATTTGAGCTTAACTATAATTTTATTAAGCATAAAACTAGGTTTTTCAATTCATTCTTTAATTATCGTTTCGTGTGGTGATAAAATCTCGAATAAATCCAAAACCCATTATTTTGATCCCAAATTTTTACATAACATTTTTATTATTTATTCAACCCTTGGAAGCCATGAACCACACCCGTGGACCCATAGTTCAAATTTTAGTTTTTAAATTCGAAATATTGACCCATTCTCGAACAACCCGAGCCATCTCCCAATTTACTCGAGCCATGGTCGAGTCGCCTCGAGCCAAACCCGAGCCAACCCACCTAGAACACTACTGACCAAGCCCAGCCATGGCCCGGTCAAAAACCTCCTGCCCCCTCACCCGATTTCATGCAAGTGTGTAGGTGTGTATCCTAGTTGTGTAAGGTTTCCTAGTTGCCTTAGGACAAATCAAGCCATCTAACCACTGACCACCCATGACCTCTACTGACCCTAGACCACTCCCAGAACTAGCCAGGACCACCACCGAGCCCCTACCTCGCGCAGCAAGCAACGCTAACAGCTCCAACATCCCAATAGCAACCTGCGCACAAGCTCTTTTCTTCGCCCAAGACTCCTACCTAGCAAGGGCTCTTACAGCCGAGCCACCACCAAGCCCCCATGACCCTAACCATCCTTGGACGATGCCCAGATCCTATCCAGACCAGCCCAAGCCCTGGACCCCACGCGCGAACCACCTGAAGCCAGAAAAGCTACGCGCCTCTCCTGTACGCTGCTGCTATCAACTTGGCGTGAAGGCTTCTACCCAGGCCACCACCGAGCCCAGCCCTTTCTAACCCTTACTGGACCGTCCTTAGCCACCGTCTAGACCACCTAGCTCAGCCCTCAATCGAGCCATTCCCCTGAAAATCTTGGCCGATCACCATCACCCTACGGGAAGAGTCCTACGCAGCGTGGACTCTTCACTAGCCTGGTACACGAGTCCTAGCCATGTTAGGACTCTTCCTAGGACCTAGCCACGTCCCAAACTAGCCCTTCTCAAGACCTGGTCAAGCCCCTAAGCCCCATGCATCAAAACCAAACTCATGAAGACAACACACAAGCCACCACAAACTTACGGTCCTTACTTTGCTGCCCAAAGTTGTCCAGCTTGTTTCTATTTCATTTGCAGCGTTTTCCGTGTGTTCTAAGACCTCTAAAC
This sequence comes from Primulina tabacum, assembly GCF_025594145.1. NCBI lineage: Eukaryota > Viridiplantae > Streptophyta > Magnoliopsida > Lamiales > Gesneriaceae > Primulina > Primulina tabacum. Next base: position 7,323,348 of record NC_134556.1, on the reverse strand, counting down.
TTGTGTAAAACTATCCATTTTCAATTCCTAGTCATGACAGCCCCTTGTATACATGTAAATCATGATTTTTGGATCAAAACCAAGCTTTAAAAATCCACCTTTGATGCATGTACGAAAATATATCAAGGTGCTCTTGTTTTTCATGCAATTTCAAACATAAATACATAATATGGTGTGATGACACGAAATAACATTGAGCAATTGAAGAACTATGGCACGAATCTGATGGCTTGAAGATCCCTTGAAATTTCGAAGCTTTTTTCTTAATTCTTCCTAGTGTGTGCCGTGAGGAATTGTTGAAAGGAAGAGTTTGAATTGCACAAGAAAAGTGGCGTGCATATGGTAGGTTATGGGGTCTAATTTACATATTAAATAGTTAATTAGACACTAAATAAAGCCTTGGCTCATTAACCAAGTTAATTAGACACATTTAGCCCATTAGTATTTAATTAAAATATTTTGTTTATAAAAGTTTGTGAATTTATTAATTTATTAGCCGCGTTGCCAAAACGTTCGTATTTTTTTTTTGGAAAACCAACATCGATAAAATTTAGGTCCCGGCGTATAAAATCACCTCAAAACCGCATATTTTCAAAAATAATAAAAAGCATCATCCTTAATTTAAATAATTAAAAACAATTATTTAATAAAAACATTTTCTATTTCCAGCCCTCGGTCTCCGTTCCTCAATCGCAACTCGAATAAACTTTAAAAATACATTTTAATACGATCATGTAGAAAAATATTTTTTAGACATGTCATTATGCATAACATAATTAATTAATGCAATTAAAACAATTAATTGAAATACGCAAGGAATTTAATAACTTGTATGCATATGGTTCGCGTGGACCTTAAAATTTTCGGGGCGTTACAAGATCTGACGAGTTTTACTTGATTGAATGTAACGAATATCAATATTTTTTTTAATCTCAAGCTCTTGGACGAATGCGAATAATTTAGGGGAGATATGTTTAGTTATGTCGATTTTTATGTATTCTTATTGCATTTGAACAACACATGCAGCATTATCTTCATAAAGTATCACATGCTTCTTGTCGAATGATAATCCGCATGAGATTTGGATATGTTCGATCATTGATTTTAGCCATACACATTCACGACTTGCTTCATGTAGTGCAATAATCTCGGCGTGATTTGATGAAGTTGTTACGAGTGTTTGTTTCTGTGAACGCCAAGAAATTCCAGTGCATCCACGAGTAAATACATATCTGGTTTCGGAACGTGCTTTGTGTGGATCAAATAAATACCCAGCATCAACATAAGCAATTATGATTTGATTTGTATTTTTTGAATACAAAAATCACAAATCTATCGTTCTTCGTAGATGACAGAATATATGTTTAATTCCGTTCCAGTATCTATTTGTTGGATATGAGCTAAATCTTGCCAATAAATTTACAGCAAAAGATATATCAGGTCTTGTACAATTTGCAAAATACATATATAAGGGCACGAATAGCACTTAAATATGGTACTTCTGGACCAAGAATAACTTGATCATCTTCACATGGAAGAAATGGATCCTTTTCTATTTTTAATGATCTAACAACCATTGGAGTACTTAAAATATTTGATTTATCCATATTAAAACGTTTAAGGATATTTTCTGTATAATTTGACTTGTGAACAAATATTCCACATTCTTTTTGTTTAATTTGCAAACCCAGACAATACTTTGTTTTTCCAAGCTCCTTCATTTAAAATTCTTCATTCAAGTACGACACAACTTGTTGAATTTCCTTATTCATTCCAATGATGTTCAAATCATCAACATATACCAAATAATTACACATATGGATGTTGTTTTCTAAATGAAAACGCAAGGGCATATTGAATTGTTTACATATCCCTTTTTCATTAAGTGTTCGCTTAGCGGATTATACCACATTCGGCCGGATTGCTTTAACCCGTATAATGATCTTTGCAATTTCACAGAATAACATTCTCGGGGTTTTGAACTTTGTGCTTCAGGCATCTTAAATCCTTCAGAGATTTTCATATATATATATATATATATATATTACTATCGGGTGATCTTTATAAGTAAGATGTGACAACATCCATAAAACGTATTTCTAAATTTTCAGATAACACCAAACTAATCAAATATCGAAAAGTAATTTCATCCATAACAGGAGAATACGTTTTTTCATAATCAATTACAGGCTTTTGAGAAAAACCTTGTGCAACAAGTCGAGCTTTATATATTACTATTTCATTTTTTTCATTTCGCTTTCAAATAAAGACCCATTTGTACCCAACAGTTTTTACACCTTCAGGTGTAAGGACTATAGGCCCAAAAATGTTACGTTTATTTAGCGAATCTAATTCAACATGGATAGCATCTTTCTATTTTATCCAGTCCTGTCGATTTTTACATTCACGAAAAGATTTTGGTTCATGATCTTCATTGTCATTTATGATGTCAAATGCCACATTGTAAGAAAAGATCTCATCAATTTCTTTTATATCTTTTCGGTTTCATACTTTTTTAGTATTAATATAATTGATAGAGTTTTCACGATTCTCATCAATTTGTGGTTTTGACGGAACATTTTCATCATCATGTATATCTGTCGGGATATCATTCTCTATTTTGTGATCATCGTGTTTCTCTATGCTTTTTATTTTTCGAAGATTTTTATCCTTGGAATCGATTGGCCTTCCACACTTCAAACATTTTATGACGTCATGAGTGTCTTCAATTTGTTTCTTTTGAATTTCAATTCGAGCAAGGGCATTTACTGCATGTATATATGATTTAATGACCTCTTTTGTATCTGCAAATGCATCTTGCATTGCAAATACATCTGGCATTTGATTTGTTAATCTTTGCAAGTGCACAATTTTCTGTACATCTTTTTCACATTGTTTAGTTCTTGGATCTAGATGTAACAATGATGATGTATATCATGTAATTTTTTTCGATATGTTTCTTTTCTCCCCCTAACATTGGGAAGATTTTCTCATTAAAATGACAATCAGCAAAACATGCGGTAAACATGTCGCCTATTTGAGGCTCAAAATATCGAATGATTGATGGACTATCATAACCAACATAAATTCCAATCTTTCTTTGAAGTCCCATTTTTTATCATTGAGGCGGTGCAATAGGCACATATACCATACAACCAAAAATTCTCAGGTGATAAATGTCTGGTTCTTTATCAAAGGCAAGCTGCAATTGGGAGTATTTATGATATGCACTTGGTCTGGTGCAAACTGATGTCGCAGCATGTAAAATTTCATGTCCTCATATAGAAACAAGGAGTTTCGTTTTTATAATTATTGGTCTAGCAATCAGTTGTAAACATTTAATCAATGATTCAGCTAATCTTTTTTGTGTATGTACATGAGCAACATGATGCTCAATGGTGATTCCCATTGACATAAAATAATAATTGAAAGTCTGCGAAGTAAATTCACCAGCATTATCAAGTCTTGATTGTATGATTGGGAAATTGATTCCGCAATTTTATTATTTGAACAAGTAATTTTGCAAATGTCATATTCCGAGTTGATAATAAACATACATGTGACCATCTGCTGGAGGTATCGATCAATACCATAAAATATCTAAATGGTCCACATGACAGATGAATTGGCACACAAATATCAGCCTGAACACGTTCAAGAAACATAGGTGATTCAGTTTGGATTTTAGCTGATGATGGTCTTATAATAAGTTTTCCAAAAGAACATATTTTGCATTGAAACTTATTATTTTGAAATATCTTCATGTCTTTCATCGGATGAACATGTGTATTTTCTATCATTCTTCGCATCAATGTTGAACCAGGATGTCCTAATCGATCATGCCAATTAATAAGTATTGAAGAATTATCAACTACCATATTTGATTCGATTGGACTTATATATACATAATGCAATCTAGTATGGAGCATTGGTAGTTTTCCAACTACGTATTTCTTTCCTGAATTATATTTTGTAAGACACATATATTTCTCATTTCCTTCATTTATTGTCTGAGTATCATATCCATTGGAATCTATGTCATTAAAACTCAACAAATTTCTTTTCGATTGTGGCGAATACAAAGCATAATTTATCATAAATTTTGTACCATTAATTAACAAAAAATATGCTTTACCACAACCTTCAATCAAGTCTACAGGACCTGATATTGTATTCACCATTATTTTTGTTGGTTTTAGTTCTAAGAAATATCTTTTATATAGGAGAATAGTGTGTGTTATACCACTATCAGGTATGAAAACTTCCATGGGATTAGTTCCTTGTTTAGCTTTGTTCATAGCAGTTTTCATATTTGAACTTCAAAACAATATGCAATGAAAAAAATATTACGGACAATACATATGTAATTTATTGAAAAATATAAGGCATATCAAAATTATACAATAAAACATTACCATATGAGCACATGAAAAATAAAATATTTTACATTTCAATTCCACCAATATATTGATCATTTTCAGAGAAATCATTCAGAAAATCTGCAGCATCAAAATGAGTTGAATCACTCAAACGGCCAATGTGCTCAGTGAAGTTAGTCTCTTTTTCTTTCCTCTTTATCAATTCTTTATGGAGCTTAAAAAGGTGCTCTGGGGCTCGACAATTACGAGACCAATGTCCTAGAGTGTCGCATCTAAAACAAGAACTTTCAAATCGTTTTGAATGATTTTCATTAACACTCATGTTCTCATGATGCATTTTCAGTGGGTGGTTCGTGACGCCATTTGGAGATGAGTTATAGAAATAATTATCTTCATTGTTTTCAAAACCACGGTCGTGACCCCGACCCCGACCACGACCACTTCCACGTCCACGACCTCGACTAAAACTTTGTCTCTGAATTTGATTTTGGTTTCAAGATTTAAATTCATTTTTACTTACAACATTTACTTCTGGAAATGATGTTGATCCAGTGGGTCAAGACTGATGATTTCTCATTAGCAGCTCGTTGTTTTTTTCCGCCACAAGAAGACATGCGATAAGTTCAGAATATCTCGCAAATACACACACTCTATATTGTTGTTGTAGAGTTATATTTGCTGCGTTAAAAGTGGAAAAATGTTTTCTCAAGCATTTTCGATTCCGTAACCTCATGTCCACAAAATTTTATTTGTGAGATTATTCGATACATCGCCAAATTGTAATCATTATCTTTCTTAAAATCTTGGAATCTTAACGTATTTCATTCATCACGGAAGGTCGGAAGTAGAACTTTCTTTATATGTTCAAATCTTTCTTTTGATCATTTCCATAAAGTCATGGGATCTTTTTCAATGATATATTCACATTTTAATCCTTCATCAAGGTGTCGACGCAAAAATATTATAGCTTTTGCTTTTTCTTGTGATGTTTAGGTACCATTTTCTTTAATGATCTCACTTAGACCCAATGACTCAAGATGTATTTCTACATCGAGAGTCCATGACATATAATTTTTTCCCGTAATGTCGAGCGCAACAAATTCAAGTTTGTCAAATTTGACATGGTGGTGCTAGAAAAATAACAATCATTTTTTTAGTTAAGTTCTAAATTTATTAATATGATAATAAAAAGTAACGGATAAATTATTAGTCCAAACATTCTTAAAAATAAAGAAAAAACGCGAGACAGATATTCTCCGATAAATACAAGACTATTGAATATGATGACCAAAATAATTATACAAAATAACCTTGACAGAATCATCTTCTTTTGATGAAGAAATTTTTTAGGGGGGAAGAGTAAGTTTGGAATGATTGAATGTGTTTGTGAAGTCATATTTATAGGGTAAAAACTAGCCGTTTATTGCCGTTTATGACCGTTACTAAATCTTAAAAAATAAATATATGTATATGTAAATTTTATGATAATAATATGGTGTATATAATAGGATCGATTAACGTATCAAGAGTGTTTAGAAGGGGGGGTTGAATAAACACTCACAATTAAAACTGATCTTTTCGAATTTTGAGTTCAGTTTGGTGACAAACTGATTCTCGGAATCTTGTTGGTCAATGACAATCAGTTAAACTAAAGTAGTTGCGGAAAATAACTGACTGAAAGATAGAATATGAAACTGAAATAAAATAGGCAAGGGTTGTTTCTGGATGTTCGGAGAATTTAATTACTCCTACGTCACCCCTTCTATCTCAAGGATAGGATATCCACTAAAAGACTTTGATCAAGTACAAGAATTGTACTGACCCACTTCAATTTGGACTTAACACTGCCAAAAACTGAAACTCTTAGTATTACAGAATGTTCTCAGTGCGTAACTGATCTTAGCACTATCGAATTTCAACGATTATTACAACTTGCTAATGAGCTCAAATTGTAGCCTTAACTGCTACGAATATATCGAGTAAGATTGAGCTGAGATTTTGAAAGAGTGGCAGCAAGCTTTTTGAATAGTGTTGGCCCTCTCTTCTCTACAGCTGTTCTTCTGTCATATTTATAAGCTTTTTTTCTCCAACGGTAACTTGAGATGAATTTGAATCTTTGTATCCGTTGATTTCTACTTGATTATTCCGTGGACATTGTTTGCTTCATTTATTGTGATGCGGCGTCTTAATTGATTTCGCCGAAATGCGTTTTTCTAAGCTGTATTGATTGAAGTGCGGCGTTGCAATCTTCTATCTCTTGACGGTTGATTGTTCTTTCCCGAGATATGTTCAGTTGAAGGGTGCTTAGCATAAGGCTGAATATATCAACTGATCAGTTTCCAACTAATCAGTCAGTTGATTTCAGTTATTAAGTCCAGTTGCTGAGTTCAGTTTACTCGATCAGTTGGTTCGTATTTTCAGTTGATTCATATTTTGTCAAACGCCGGAATTTAGTTTCCAACAATTTTCCCTTTTATGGTGTTTGACAAAACTAAGTAAATAATAACTGAACATCTGAGATCATTGTAGATAAAATAAGAGATTGAATTTCTTGAACTGAAAGAGATCTTGATTTAATAACAGCTGAATCCAATAATCTGATTAGCTGCTTCTGCTGTTTTCTGCTGTTTTTCAAGATGCTCTTTGATCTTTGATTTCTTCCCCCTTTTTGTCAAACAAATCCATCTTCTCAGATAATTTTCGAACGCCAGTGGAAAGAATTTTGACATCTGCGGAGATACTTGAGACAGCATTTTGTAAACAAGTCTGCAGCAATTCCATTTTATTAGAAACAGAAGTTTCCAATCGCTCAACTCGTTGACTGATTATATCCTGAGTTGTATAGAGACTTTGAGCTAGACCTCTGTTATTTTTCATCTCAAGTACAGTTCGGGTAAGAGACTCCATGTTTGCTTGAATGGCTTTCAGTTTTGCGGAGTCATATTCAATTGAAGAATCCAATTTGACAGTATGAGAGAATTGTGTGGATTGAATTTTCTTGATTTCAGTAATCATCTGGTGCATATTGTGCTGCATATTCTGGATTTCTTTAAGAACAAGATCCATTTCTGTGGATTGAAGAGGAGGTGACTGATTAGATGTTCTTGGTTCATATGAGACTTGATCAAAGACCACCATGGTTCTATCAGATAATATCGTTTCAGAGATAGTCTGTGCTGGAACATCTGTTTCAGTTACTGCTACATGGACTGGAGGAGATGAAGATTGATGTTGATCAACAATTGGGCTTTCCTACTGAATAAGATTTTCAGTGAAAGTGTCATGAACTACCTCTATATTTTCAGCAATCTGTTGATTTGGTGATTGAGTAAGCACCACTGTTTGCTCCTTTAGTTCAGAAACAGCAGGCTGAACTGGTGCTTCTGTTGAGATAGAAACCTCTTGAGTGATTTGATCAGTTGAGTGATCAATTTCTTCAGAAATGGTTTCATTATTCATAGATTCTGTCACTACTGCTTGAATTATTTCATCAATGTTGACAAAATTCAACTCGGCTTCAGAGTACAGCTGATGTTCCACAGCAGATGATTGTGGCACATCCTGAACTGGTTTTTCAGTTGTAACAATAGATTGTTCTGAGGATGGCTCTTTCTGCTGAGAGGAGGGGTCTTCTTCTTCTTCTTCAGAGGCTTCCTCAGGAAGAACTAACTCCTGATCCATTTCCCACATTTTTATCTGAGCTTGCAAGCTAGTAAGATCTGTATCTAGCTGAGTGATCACAGCTCGATCATTATAGGCAGTTGGATTGGTGGGAATGTTGTAGAGCCCAAAATTCAGTACACGTAAAACCCATGCATTATTTAATTGTTGAATCAGTTATTTAATTTAAAATGATTTTTTTCTTAGCCATGCATAATTTATGAAAATGCGTTATTTTAAATTAGTCATGTTTATTGTGATGCACGATAAAATATTTTTTTTTCGAGTTTCATGTTTCAGGCGATCATTCGAGGCGGAATTGAGGAAAAGACCGGTGACGATGTTGGCAATTTAAAAAAAATGCGGTATTTTATTTTTAAGTTGAGGATGGGGCACTTTAAATGATTTGTTTAGTTTTAGCATTTTTAAGACTAAATCATTTAGTTAGTAATTTTAAGAGTTTAAAACTTTAAAATTATCATTTTTGGTGTGTGTTATTTTAATTGTAGAGTTTATTTTAAGCTTGGTGGGTTAGCCTTTTTATTAGTATTTTTACTAGTTAATTAGCACTAATTACACAGAAATTTAAACCCACACGCACGTTTTATGCACTCACACACACTTACACGTTTTTACACACACTAAAACCCATAACACACACTACACGATTATTTTCATCTTTTTCTTCAAAAAGAAATACTAGGGTTCTTCATTAGAACAACAGCCGCCCCACTCCCCTATTATTATTCCAGCGATCTTGTGTGAATTCTTCAAGGATTGTAGCGCCACGGTCGTCCCGGATCAAGCCTCGCACCGGTTCCGCTTCGATATCACCGGTTCGGTAACGTTTAATATCAGAAAGGCACGTATATCCTTTCGTTCCTGTGTCGATCATGTCATATTATGCGTGCGTTGTTATTTATGTGTAAAACCATGTGTATGTTGTGTAGAAGTTTGAGCAATCATGTTTAAATCGCTTTTGAAGCCCTTTTTAGATCTGAAATTTACGTTTTTTACTGTTCTGTTTAAAACTGCGAATTTTTGGGCAAGATTTTGGGAAAACTTTCAACGCGAAAAATGTAGAACTTTTCGATACCTTCGATTTGATATAAAATTCAAGATTTTTAGATGAAAAATGAGTGAGTTATGACATTTTTCGTGAGACTGCTCAAGCTGTGATTTCCAGAAAATTTTGTTATTGATGCGTTCTTGAAGTTTTATTTTTGCAGGGTTCGTTGGGAATCGACGGGTGATCGTTGCTGCTTCTAGGTATGTATAGCATGTTGTTAGGTTGGTATTTGGGGTGCCGGTTAGTGTCGATAGGCACTTGAATTTGTTAGAAGTCGTAAGAAACGCTTGTTGTCAATTTCCGTGTTTATGAGATTGTATTGTGTTAAGACGGGCTTTGTTATTTTGGGACTTATATACGAGTTTAGCTCATAACTATGGTGTCCTAGGAGGGTCTCAAAGTGTTGAATCTTGATCCATCATGTGTCAATTGGGAGAATAGGCATTGTGTAAGAAATTTCTCGCAGGTGAAGAAAATTCGAAGTCACACGGACCCTTTGACGGACCCTGACACGGGGTCCGTGCCTTTACTTCCTTCGAGTAGCCAAATTTGCGTGCGTACATGGACCCCCACACGGACCTTGGCACGGGGTCCGTGTCTTTGATTCCTCGCAAGTGTCAACTGTCCGAGCCTACACGGACCCCTTGACGGACCCTAGCACGGGGTCCGTGTCCCGTCTTCTTTCCGAACATTTCTTTTGCGTACTTTCATGGACCTATACACGGACCCGGGGACGGGGTCCGTGTACTCACGTTTTTGGGAAAAATATTATGGTTGCTTTTGGGTTTGATGTCTTGGTTTATTGCAAGGGTTATCAAGGTCGTGCCATGGGAAATGGTAGAATGTCCTAAGGAATGATTGAGCTTGAGAGTAAGTATGATTTCTACGTCTAAGTTATGCAAGTTAAGTATGCAATTTCATGTTATTATGTCGCAGCAACGGCCCCAGCCGAAGTCCAATGAATCCCTCAACGCCAAGTAAGTATGATGACGTGCAAAGAAAATATTTTAAGTTTTTGGAGGTATGCTAAATGTCTTGTGACCAAATTATGTTAGGATTGGAAAGCGTTAAATTATGAACGGGGAGCAATCCGCCCGTTAAATTATGAACGGGTTAGATCGAGGTTGGAAAGCGTTAAATTATGAACGGGGACCAACCAGCCCGTTAAATTATGAACGGGGATCTCATGTATGTGGCAGTGGATACGTCCCTGTCAGCCCAGTACTGTGGTTTGTCTGATCAGGCATTTATTATGTTATGGGTCACTTGCTTTGAAACATGCCTCTACGCAAAATAAATTCATGTATGTTTATGTACGTTCAGTTATGCAAGCATGTTTATGAAAGCTTTTAAGTTATGGCACGTCTATGTATGTACGTATTCAAGTTACGTTATGCAAGTTCAAGTTTTAGTATGTACGCTCTATTTTAAAGTTGCATGTGGTTTTATTACGTAATACTCGTTATTCCGGTTTATACGTGTTGAGTCTTTAGACTCACTAGACTTGATCGATGCAGGTGAGTATGTTGATGAGGAGACAGGAGGTGGCGACCAAGGGGCAGGCTTGGACTGAGCGGGAGGCTAAACCCGAGGACCGCCATGTTTAAGTTTTATGCAAAAGTCAAATTACTCTGATTTCATATTTTGATGGAAATACTTTGAGCAAACCTTTTGTGAGCAAATTTTATTGTAGTTATTTTGAACAACCATGTCTTATGGGGGACTTGGTTGAGATATTTTATGGCAAACTTTGAAGGTTATTTTATGTTTAAAAAAATTTTAAATTTTTCCGCAAATTTTGAATGGTAAAAGTACGGTACGTTACAAATGTAGTTTGCCTTTAATTTCTCAAGCAGTTGAGATAGCTTCTTAGCTCGAATTTGATCAAAAAAATATGTTTTTCTCTCTAAAGCCTGAACAATTGTAGCAGCTTTGACCATCTTGAGGACAATTGCTTCTAGTTTGATAAATTTGTTCAGCTGGGATTTCTTTTTCAGCTGCTTAGCAAAAATTTGAGTTCTGTAGACGGTCCAGTCATCATAGATTTTAAGTTTTGATGCTGCAAAATTATTAACCTGTTCCCAAACAAGGTCAATATGAGTTTGAATTGAATTGGATGGCCTGGGCTCTTTAATCAATTTGCCTTTGCCTTTTTCAGTACTGAGGATGTGTGGAATTTCCAATCCAGTACGAGTAGTATCCACCAGTTCTATAATCTTTATACTTTTGTGTCTGGCAGGTGCTAAAACGGTAGGATGATTGATGTGGATTAGAGGAGCTTTGATTCTAACTGTTTCCTTTGTTGCACCAGCTGAGATTTCTGGTGGAATAATCTTCAGAGGAACTGCTTTGATAGGCTGTTGGGCATCTGAAGATATCAGTCTTTCAGTAGGAATTGATTCTACTGTGGTTAGTAATTTTGTCCTTTGTGTTCTTGGTTGAGCCAATGTCTTCTCCTGTTTAACTTATTTGGGAGCAGCCTGTTGTGTCCCAATTTCCTTCTTGATCTTCACGAACTGATCAGGAGAGATATCTAGTTTAGTCTTGGGTGGTAGAATATTCTTCTCATTGAAAATTTAGATAATCGCTCCGAATCATCAGCCACCAACTCTTTGACTTTCATCAAATATCTTAGCAGCACTGCAAATCCTTTGGATTGCTTGGTGGAGGAAAACATGTTCTTCAAGATACTAAAAATAAGTTGCTTCCAGTTGAATTTTCTTCCAGCCATAATGATCGTAATAGCTTGAAACTTCTCCAAAGTCAGGGCAGCATACGATCCTGCCTTGGCCAATACACCTTTGGCTACGATATCAGCCAGCAACTGAACCTCATGCTTCAGTTCCTTCTTAGGATCGGAAACTTTGATTTTCCGTCCATCAGCAGAGAGTGCAGTTTGCATTTCTTCAATATCTGATGCTTTAACATTAGCAAAGTGTACTAATCCATCAGAGGGTAATGAAAAGATTTCTCCGAAAGAATCTTCAGAAATGGTCACCGACTGACCATTAATAGTGGCAATGAAGTTTCCATCGGAGTTGATATATCCATTTGAGTAGAGGTCTTGGAGTTCTTTTGGGTAAATCTCCTGAGAGTATTGTCCCAAAACATTCTGAGACCAGCAGATTCAATCTTCAGAAAGACGTTCTTAATTTCAGCTTCGTGAACTGATAAAACTGAGTCAAAATCAATGGCCATAGCGTTCAACATGTGAGCTGGGATTTGATTCGCCATTGCTGAGAGTAAGGAAACCTGAAATTTTGCGAAATACAAGCTCTGAGTGTATGAGTTTGCTCTGAGAGATGATGTACGCGTAAGAAAGAAAGCTGAATTGAAGCGGGAAATTATTTATATGTATGTGACTGTTTAGATTCTGGACACGTGTCAGTCCATCAAAATTTTGAATAAAAACGTGTGTTCGTGTGCTATAAGCGCGTGTACAATTTAAACGGTTCAAATGCTTCCACGTTTTCAAAATGAGATTCATCATTAGATAATAGACAGTCACGTCACTTGATTTGGAATATAATATGTTTTAATTAGTTAACTTATATGAGAAGATTAGTGAAATACCCAACTGAACGATCAGTTGTAAGACTATGTCCTTTCAGTTGAGAGTTTACTAACATTTGTCTTCTCAGTTAACCTTATAAAACCATTATTCCCCCTTAATTAGTGCATAAAATAATTAAAGCGAATAAATTTAAAGGTCAGAAAAATTTTCGTTTGCTGAAACGTTGACGACCCTTCAGCTTCTTTGATATTCTGCTATAAATAGAAGTAACACGGTTAGTTTCAGTCATATTGGTGAAAATATTCAAGACGAAAGAATGGCAGATGCGAGTAGCTCGAGTGCTTCGCCATTTTCTCTGGAAGCTAGGAAGGCTGTTATAGAAAACGAAGTCTTCTACAAGAGTCTTCCCTACTGGGAAAAGTTACAGGAGCTTGCGTTCCTGTATAATTCTGGAGAGGCTACCACTCCCGAACTGATGGCAGAGTTGAGAGAAGTGCGGGAGCACTTGAATATAGCTGTGTGGGTGGACATCTTCAAGGATGGTCATATCTATCAGCTGATGCTTCGAAAGGAGCTGGAGATCCTTACTCGCATAGCTTCTTCCCACAGCTTTCTCAACATTTACCTCACCTCTATCCGTTTGGTTGAAAATGTGGATAATTGATGTGGAAGAAAAATATGAAGATGTAATCCAAGCAAATATTTATGGTTGAACGAAACATTTATTTTGGCTTAACTTTGTTTTTTTTTCCTGCAAATAATAAGTTTCATTAGTTATTATATATGAATTACGATCATAAACAGATGAACTGATGATTGGTTAAGCGTTAAGTAATAAATATCAAACTGATATCAGTTGATAATGAACAAGTGATAGTTAAGAAGCCTCGGTAAATGAGAAAGACGCTTCGGTTGATTTGAGTCTCTTCAGTTTCTTCAACATTTAAATTTCATCTTTCTATAAATAAGATGATAGAATGTGAGACAATAACAGTTCAATATGTCGGATTCAAGTAACTCTGATGCATGCAGTAGTTCGCATATTCAAGTTAATGAGCAATTAAGTCCTTATTTAGAAGAATTGAAGAAGACAATGGAAGAATATGTCTTGATGAAAGTGATGTCAACATGGTTCAAGATTCATGATTTGCAGAGGGTAAGTAGTAGTGGTGTTGTTCCTACTCGTGCTTAAGCAGCAACAGCAAGAAAATACATTGATCGTTTTGAAGTTAGGCATGTTACAGATCTGATTGATGACAAATGTCTGTTAGAAGTAATGTTATGGAAGGAATGGCATGTGGTTGAGAAGATTTCTACAACTAGGTCATTTTCTAGAATCCAAATTTATGAGTTGAATGATTGGATTAGAGAATGGCAGGATTCAGTTGGTTCTATGATATCTTCTGTAAACTGGGATCGATGATATTCTTAATAAAGTATTATTTTCAATTTGTTGTGTTCTTATTTTCTGCAGATAATTCTATTAGTAAAGCAACATTAGTAATAATTTTAAGACAGATCAATTAAACCAAGAATATTGCGAAAGTAAGAAAACTTAGTCTCGAGTAATGGTTTGGTGAAGATGTCAGCTGCTTGTTGCTCAGTTGATATATACTCCAGTCTGATGTCCTTCTTCAAAGCATGCTCTCTAATGAAGTGGTGTCTGACATATATATGATTTGTCCTTGAGTGAAGAACTGGATTATAGGTGATGACAATTGTACTCGTATTGTCACAAAATATGAGCGAATTATTTGTAATTACTCCATAATCTCTCAATTGTTGCTGGATCCAGATCAGTTGTTCACAGCAACTACCAGCAGCAAGGTATTCTGCTTCAGTTGTTGAGGTAGCTATAGATGTCTGCTTCTTGCTGAACCAAGAGATCAGCCTGTCTCCTAGAAACTGACAAGATCCACTTGTACTTTTATGATCAAGCTTACATCCTGCATAATCTGCATCTGAATATCCAACTAAATTGAAAGTAGAGTCTTTAGAGTACCATATCCCAACATTTTGTGTACCCTTAAGGTATTTCAAAATTCTTTTAGCAGCTGAGAAATGTGATTGCTTAGGATTTGCTTGAAATCTAGCACACATACACACAGAAAATACAATATCAGGGCGACTGGCAGTTAGGTATAACAATGACCCTATTAAACCTCGATATAATGTCGCCTCAACTGATATTCACCCTTGATCACTGTCCAATTTTACTGATGAGCTCATGGGAGTATTCGCAGCTGAACATGATTCCATGCCAAATTTCTTCAGCAGCTCCTTTGTATATTTAGTCTGACTGATGAATGTACCAGTTTCCAGTTGCTTCACTTGTAGTCCAAGAAAGAATGTCAGTTCACCCATCATGCTCATTTCAAACTTATCCTGCATTAGCTTAGCGAATTTCTCGCATAATTTGGGGTTAGTTGACCCGAATATGATATCATCAACATAAATTTGAACTAATAAAATGTGATCATTCTTAGTAAATTTGAACAAGGTCTTATCAACTGATCCAACAGAAAAGTCATGATCAGTTAGGAATTTCGAAAGAGTTTCGTACCAAGCTCTGGGAGCTTGTTTAAGACCATATAAAGCTTTGTTCAAATGATATACATGATCAGGAAAGTTGTGATTTACAAAACCTGGGGGTTGTTCAACATATACTTCCTCTTGTAGCTGGCCATTTAGGAATGCACTTTTGACATCCATTTGATAGACTTTGAAGTTCTTGTATGATGCATAAGAAAGAAACATTCTGATTGCTTCCAGTCTTGCAACTGGAGCATATGTCTCATCATAGTCAATTTCTTCTTCTTGTCTGTATCCTTGTGCTATTAATCTTGCTTTGTTGCGTCCAACTGAACCATCTTCGTTCAGTTTGTTCCTGAAAACCCATTTTTGTACCTATAACAGTTTTTGAAACTGGTCTTGGAACTATATTCCAGACATTGTATGAGTGAACTGATTTAGCTCTTCTTGCATTGCATTTACCCAGTTAGGATCAGCAAGAGCCTCATCAGTTTTCTTTGGTTCTAGTTGTGATACAAAAGCTGAATGGATAAATAAATTTAGCATTTGATTGCGAGTTCTTACTGGATCAGATGAATTTCCTATTACCAGCTCAGGTGGATGTGATTTTCTCCATTTGTACTCAGTATTTGTTGTATCAGCAATTTCTTCAGTTGGTAACTGAACACAGTTTTCAGTCTCAGTTGGTGCTTCGTCAACTGGTATTTGAATTTTATCATTATGCTCTATCAATTGATCATTAGGAATAGCTTCTGGTTCAGCTGATTGATCTGACACTTCTGGTTCGGGTGTTTGGAGATTGTTTTGATTAATATTTTCATCATCATCCTCCAAACTGATATCTGTAAATCGATCAACTAGCTCAACTTGATCAGTTGGCTTATTAGTTAGTTCAGTTTCATCGAAATCAACATGAGCTGATTCTTCAACATTTAGGGTTTTCTTGTTGAAGACTCTATAAGCTATACTAACTGATGAGTATCCAAGAAATATTCCCTCTGCAGATTTAGCATCAAACGCTTTTAAATAATTTTTACCATTATCAAGGATAAAACATCTGCAGCCGAATATTTTGAAACAAGTAATTATACTTTTTCTTCCATGCCAGATCTCATATGGTGTTTTCATATGATTCTTATTAATCATTGATCTGTTCTGAGTATAACACGCAGTGTTTACTACCTCTGCCCAAAATCTTTGAGAAATACCAGAATCAGCAAGCATTGTTCTAGCAGCTTCTTTAAGGGTCCGATTTCTTCTCTCAGCTACACCATTTTGCTGAGGAGTTCTGGCTGCTGAGAGCTCATGCTTAATTCCAGCATTTTCTAGGAAGTTTGAAAGAGTTTGATTGATTAATTCAGTTCCTCAATCAGATCTGATTCGATCAATTCCAACTGATTTTTCATTTAAAAGTCTTTTGAAGAGCTTTATCATTTGTGAAGCAGTATGGTCTTTAGATTTGAGAAAAATAACCCAAGTAAATCTTGAAAAATCATCTACGACTACCAAGGTGTATTTCATTCCCCTAAGCTCATGACTGGTATAGGACCAAAGAGATCCATGTGCAACAGTTCTAAGCATCGGGATGAAGATTTACAACCCTTGTTTTTAAAAGAAGATCGTACTTGTTTACCATACTGACATGTTGAGCAAAGTTTTTCTTTTGAAAAGTCTATTTTGGGCAAACCAGTTAAAAGTTCATGTTTACTCAGATAGGCAATGGTTTTAAAGTTTAAATGGTTTAGTTTCTTATGCCACAACCAGTTTTTAGGTGATTTGGAAGCAATAAAACAAACTGGTGCATAAGTTTGATCATTCCAACTGATTTTATATGTGTTTCCATAACGTTTGCCAGTTAGTATGATTTCATCAGTTGAAGTTTTGACTGAACATGAGTTTTTGTCAAAATGTACTGAGAATCCACTGTCGCATAACTGACTAATGCTGATCAAGTTATACTTCAGGTTTTCTACTAATAGAACATCTTTAAAAGTAAAGTTACCATGGATAAGCTTACCATTACCCACAGTTCTACATTTGGAATTGTCCCCAAAACTGATATTTGGACCACTGTATTTGATCAGTTGAGATAGCACACTTGCATCTCCTGTCATATGTCGCGAACATCCATTGTCCAAATACCATATTGAGTTCTTGTTTGTACCTGTTACCTGCAGTCACACACATAATATAATTTGGTACTCATATCTATTTGGGTCCTGAACTGATTAGTCCATTAGGAACCCATACTTGGATTAGTCTAACAGACTTTCCAGTAGCTGTATTCCAAATGGTTTTTCTCGGCTTTTGTGTGCTTGTGTAGTGTACGAATGATACAATATGTGTTTTAGCTTTATTCAACTGATTGTTCAGTCTATATCTCTTCTGAACTGGCTTGCAGTTATAGTAATTGGAATAGCCATTCGAATAGTTTTTGTAAAATCTCTTTGATGACTGACTTTGTGAATCAGTTGAGAATTTTTTACTATAACCAATCTCATATCTTCTAGCCTTGTTCATATTCTCAGTAGGTTGCTCAATCAGTTTACTGGGCTCAATTTGTTCTTGTACCACTGCTGATTTGACAAAGTGAATGTATTTTCCTTTGTCTATTGTTAGCTTTGGTTGAGTATCATTTGGATACATTTCTCCTTGAGTGTTGAACCCTAAACCAGTTTTATCAGAAACTGATTTTTGTGAAATCTGCATTTCATTTAGTGCAGCAGATGATTTGTTCCAAGACTGAATAAGCTCGGTCTGTTTTGAGTTTTCAAGCATCAACTTCTGTATTAATGACTGATTTTTGTTTCTTTCTGCTTTTAACTCAGCAATTTCCCTTTTTAGACTCAACCCATCGACTGATTCATCAGTTTTGGTTTTATTGTCTGTGGAATCAGTTTGATTTGCTTTGATTTCTTCAAATGATGATGCAAGCTTTTGATACTCATTTACCATGTCATGTAGTGTTAGAATGAATTCTTCTCGTGTGAAATCAGTTGAGCTGAAATCAAATACATGTTGGCTAGATGATTCTTCTGCTGCATCATTAGCCATCAAGCACTTTACTTCCTCATCATCACTAGAACTGCATGAGCTTTCTGGTTCCGACTCTTCACTGTCAGTTTCTGCCCATTTAGATTTGTTTTCTTCAGCTAAGAGTACCTCATGTTTCTTTCTGAAGACCTTCTTATCTTCCTTGGGTCTTCTTTTGCGTTCATATGATTTCTTTCTTCTGTCAGTTGAGCCTTGACTGTCCTTCTTGGGTTTAGGACAATCAGCAATGAAGTGACCAGATTTGCCACAGTTATAGTGAAACGTCCTGCCCTTTTTATTGCTTAAAAAATACCAGAAATTTTTTTTTAAAACCTCACATAGCATTCGGCCGAACCATAAAATTTCATAAAATATTTTTGACATCATTTTAAAATAAACAACCAACTAACATTTTTATAAATCTAAAAATAACATTTGAAAAGTATAGCCCATACTATAACCTCTCAAAAACCACTCATACTCATGATAAAAGTCATAAAATCTTTTAACATAAATCATAACATATATGCGGAAACTAGCGTCGGTCCTCGGGTCATGTGCACCTTCAGTCCAGTCGGATCAACCATCAAGACCTCCATTAGCATTATCATGATAACCTGCATCCATCACACCTAGTGAGTCTAAAGACTCAACACACCATAATCTTTATAACAAGTACTACGTAATACAGCTAACATATAACAGTGAAAAATACTTGTACTTAAAATATCGTTTTCATGAAGATGCATAAACATAACCATTTTCGTAAACATTTTCATGATGCATAAAACTTTCAACATAAACATTTGCATGACATACAAACATGAATTCTCTTTTCCTCAACATGACATGACATAAAACCTTAAACATAATCATGAACATTTACTTTTTTTCCTTTGTTGAATTCAGATCGTTAATTGTGACTTTCCTGACATGACATGACATGACGATGGATCCATCTACGTGAAACCTCAGTACTGGGCGGCGGGGGACACCAGCAACACTCTCACCGGTCAACTGGGCCCTGGTCTATCATGATCGAATAGAAATACGCTCGTCGGGGTTCCGTCGGGGGCCTTTTCCCATAAATGGGTTCCCTCTGGGGCCCTTTCCCCTCACGACATTCTCATTCTTACCGTTACCACATGACCGTTACCACATATTCGCAATGATGGAAACACGATCGTCGGGCTCCCACTGGGACCATAACCCTCACGACGTCGCCAACATTAACGAATTAGTCACAATCACTTCACATCCTTTAACATTTTACATTCACCTCACTTAGAAAAATCATGAGTAATATTTACATTTTTCATTTTTGAAACCAAGCATGCAACATGTATTTTAAATGTCTTCTTAAATCATAAAAATCATTTAGACATTCAAAAATCATATTTTAATCATTAACAATTCACAAACATTTAAAAATAATCGTAATTTCATAAAAACAGCATTTAGGGCACTGCCATGACGTTAACTAATTTCTAGGTGTAAAACGACCGTTTTACCCCTAGACGTAAAATTCCACATTTTTGACATTTTCTTAATTTCATTGACTCTAACATGTCCCAAATAATTATTTAAGTTTACATGAATTTTTTCATATTTTTATTTGACTTAAATCGGTGACTTTTACTTTATTCCTTAAATAAGTCGTATTACTGCGTTTTAATCCGTCATTAAACCAAAACATAAAATAAAATTACAAAATTAAAAACTTAGGCTTCTAATAATTATTTAAGTTTAAACCTAAATTTTCATAATTTTATGAAGCTTAAAACTAGACTTTTCAATTAACTTGTTAATTAGCGTTTCGTGCGGCGATTAAATCTCGAATAAATCCAAAACTCAATATTTTGACCCCAAATTTTAAAATTAACCTTTTTATGATTTATTCTACCCTTCCAAGTCGTGAGCCACCCCCGTGGACCCATGGAATCAATTTTGGCTTAATTAATCTTGTTTTTGACCCTTCGACGAACACACCGAGCCATCTCCTAATTTACCCGAGCCATGCCCGAGCCACTTTGAACCAAAACCTAGCCAACCCATCTAGGGACCCTACTGATCAAGCCCAGCCCAAATAACAAGTCCCTAGCTCGCTCAAACCCACCTAAAACTTGACCCAAAATTCTGCATGTTGTGTATGTGTGCTTCCTTCTATGTCTAGGACTCCTAACCCAAATAGGACTCAACCAGCCCTTAACCACTTGACCCCTCAGGAACCTAACCCTCCCTGGGCCACGCCCAGACCCAGCCCAAGCCAACCCAGCCACAGAACCCCAAGCCCGAAGCCCCTGCATCAGGAAGCAACCTGCGCAGCTGTAGTGTTTCTGTTTCCAGCGCTTTCCCTAGACAACCAGACCCTAAACCACCCTAACTAGGATCATCCTATGCAAAGGCCCTCGAACTACTTGCTTGAAAATTTGCGGAAAATTAAAAATTATTTTTTAAAAGAACTTAATGGCCTCGCTCATAAAATCACTGGTGAAACAAGTTCAATATTTCAAAATAATTGCAGCGGAAGAAAATAAAGTTTTCCAAAAATCACAATTTAAAAATATCCATCAACTGATAAAAATTGTTTGCGGAACATAACAACTGCTGCACTGAGGTCCTCGGGTGCCACTACTGCCGACCCAAGCTGGCTCACTGGTCCCCGCCCTCGGCCCTGGCCTCATCAGTACCTACAACAATCAAGTCTAGTGAGCCTAAAGACTCAGCATGCATAAATCGCAGGTAACGAGTAAAAATCTGAATTTAAAATATGCATGGAATAAAATATCCTGTCCTGAGGCATACTGAAAATAATCTGTACTGAGCAATTATAATACGTGCATAACTGAACTGGAAATCACTGTAAAAATATTTGCTCCTTGGAGCCTGTACTGAAATATCTGGTAAAATTTTCTGTTGAGATTATGTTTTACGCCTGTGGCCACTGCACTAAGCTGAACTGATCGGTAACTGGCTACCGGGGAGGCTGAAACTGAACTGAGCTGGCCGGTCACTGGCGACCGGGTGGTACCATACTGAACTGATCGGTCACTGGCGACCGTATAAAATAACACTCCCACATAGTGAATGAACCACAAGCCATATCGCATAAATCTCAAAAATAATCATTTTCTATTTAATGCACGTAAAATAATTAACTGGCATAATGAAAATTCCTGTAATTTTACCAACTGGATTGGATTGGTTCGTTCCCAGGCTCGCTGCAACCTAACTGTGCCATGAAAAATATGCAATAGTTTAAACATGACCAACTATGCAATTTACGTTCAAAAGATGCGACTATGACGCCTAATGACTTCGCATTTAATCATGACTCCGAGCCAACCTGAACCGACACTGAACTGACGTATAGTCATGATTAAAATACGTTGAAAAATCATAAAATAATGTTCCTAAAATGATAGGGTCGAAATCTAGGTGGAATGGAGGCCAAAACACGAAACGCTCTTTCGAGAGTCAATTTGGCACATTGCACCGTAAATTCTCGTACGACCTCAAAAATGATCCAAATGACGAACGGTTGAAAACATGACCTTCCTAACTCAATGAGGCACTGTCCAGTCCAAGGCCATGGGCTAAAAGCCAACCAAGAACTCGAACGAGCCTCTGAACCGACACAGCAACTTGCTGTAATTTCCAGCAGCTGCGACCTAGCTTGCATCGCGTCGTTTGCGAGACTTTTGGCCATTGGGGCTTGAACCACCGACCAAAGCCTCTCCACAACGTCCCAAGGAATGATTTGAACCATGTCTAAGGGCCCTAGGCCAGCCACAATTCGCCTCATTCCAGCAACCACCCGAAAGTTCTCACCGAGGGCCCTCATGCGTGCGTGTGTAGTGTTTATGCTATGATCGATGTCTTGCGTCGTTCCAGTGGCCATTTGATTGACCATGGCACGATCTAGACATCTAGGAGCATGGTATGAACCGTGGCTAAGGGCCATAGGCCAACCAAGATCCACACCAAGCCAACCAACTCGAAGTACATGTGCTGTCAAAACCAAAAGGGCCGAGAGGGGAGGGGGCTGTTTTCACGTTTTGATTAAAAACCGAGGGGCCATGGACCAAGCCACCAAAAGGACAACTAAGTCACGTCTTAGACATGCTAGGGAAGTGATCCAACCATGGCTAAAGGCCCTTGGGGCAGCCAAGATCAGATCCTTCCTCCTTGACATCCAAACTGAATTTTCGAATCACATTTCTGCAGTTATGGGGAACTTGCTGTCATTTCGGTTTTCCAGCAACTATGGGGCTGGTTTGAATGGACCAACATGGTCCTAATGCATCCTACTACATGTATACAAGCCGCCTTGGGAGCCTGGAGTCGATCCAATACCTGAAACCATCAAAACTCAGAAAAACGTGAAGCTTGTCAAGGGAAGTCGAAAATTCTGCATGTGTGTTCCAAAATATTTTGACATGGATCTCGATTTTTGCTTGCTACAACATGATCATGTACTGAAAAATAAATGATAATATGACTTGATTGAGGTTTGAAATAAATCTAGACATGCCTGGTTTCGTTTCGAAAGAAAACGAACGAAACAACGACGACGCGGCACGGAGGAGGTGGAGCGCTTCTTGTCTACCTTCCTTGAACTCGATTTTCTTGCCTTTCTCCCTAGCTATGGCTCACGATTTTTACCTCTGAAAAGGGTCTTATTTTCACTCAGATTTCGAAAGAAAGGAGAGGGGGAAAAATGGTTAGGAGGGTGAGGGAAGTGGGTGCAAGATATAAGGAAGGATCAAGACCAAGTCCACTCCCTTTGAATTTGAATTTTGAATTATGGTTTGATATCAAATGAGTTGGTGGATGCTTCTAGGAGGTGGTGGCCGAAATTTATCTTGATTCTAGACTAGGATATGTCCATTTATTTAATTAAATTGTGCTCCCAAAAATCCTAGAATTATCCTACTAATTACATGCAAAGAATTGGTCAAAGTTGATGAGTTGGAAAATGAATCTTCTAGCACTAAGGGTGGCCGAAAAATGCATGATAAAATAAAGGGAAATGTTGATTATCTAGTCAACTAATAATCCTTGAAAGCCTTACTAATCCTTTAAATAATTTAGTGAGCTAACCCCTTAATTTAATAACTTAAATGAATTCATTTCTTAATCACCTCAAATAATTAAATTAAATCTTCAAACCTCCTTTTCTAACTTAAATGAACTTAGTTACTAGCTAAATTAACTTCTGGAAATATTTCTCGAATCTTAAATTCTATCTCAAAACTCCAACTCCGGTCCGGCCTCACTGAAAATACTGAAATGCTAAAAATCATACTACTGAACTGAAATAATAAATAATTAACTTCAAATAAATGCATTTAAAATAATCATGCAATGAAGTCAATTAAATTTAAAAATCTAGAATTATGCATGGCTTATACGTCTACTGATATACGGGTTCTACAATCCTTCCCCCCTTAAATAAATTTCGTCCTCGAAATTAGAACTCACCGAATAACTCAGGGTATCGACTCCTCATCTCCGGCTCAGACTCCCACGTAGCTTCCTCCTCTGAATGGTTGAGTCATTTGACTTTGACTCGCTTAACCAACTTGTTCCGAAGTTTCTTCTCCTGTCTGTCTAGGATCTGCACGGGTCTCTCCTCATAAGATAAGTTCGGAGTAAGCTGCAACGGCTCGAAATTCAGCACATGCGAAGGATTTGCCATATACTTCCTCAGCATGGAGACGTGAAAGACATTGTGTACTCCGGCCAGATTCGGCGGAAGAGCCACACGATACGCTAGCGTCCCAACTCTGTCGAGGATCTCAAACGGTCCAATGAATCTCGGACTGAGCTTCCCTTTCTTGCCAAATCTCATGACACCCTTCATAGGTGCCACTTTCACGAAGACATGATCGCCCACTGCAAACTCTAACTCTCTCCTCCGCTGATCGGCATAACTCTTCTGTCGGCTCTGAGCAGTCCTCATCCTATCACGGATCTTGACTACTACATCTGCTGCCTGCTGAACAATCTCTGGACCCAACTCTGCTCTCTCTCCTACTTCATCCCAATGAACAGGAGATCTACACTTGCGACCATACAGCGCTTCATACGGAGCCATACCTATGGACGACTGGAAACTGTTGTTATAGGTGAACTCTACCAATGGTAAGTTCGACTCCCAACTCCCAGAGAAATCAATGACGCAAGCACGGAGAAGATCCTCTAAGATCTGAATAACTCGCTCCGACTGTCCATCTGTCTGCGGATGGAAAGCTGTGCTAAACAGCAACTTCGTACCCAAAGTCGAATGCAAACTCTTCCAAAACGAGGAAGTGAATCTGGGATCTCTGTCGGATACGATAGAAACTGGAATACCATGGAGTCGGACTATCTCTCGGATATACAGCTCTGCATACTGAACCATGGTGAAAGTCGTCTTAATAGGCAAGAAGTGCGCTGATTTGGTAAGACGATCTACAATCACCCAGATAGCATTCGATCCTCTGGCTGACCTCGGCAATCCGGTCACAAAGTCCATGGTAATGTTCTCCCACTTCCACTCGGGAATAGGAAGAGGCTTGAGCAAACCTGCTGGTCTCTGATGCTCGGCCTTCACTAACTGGCAAGTCAGGCACTCGGATACAAAACGCCTGATGTCCTTCTTCATCCCTGGCCACCAATACAATAGCTGCAGATCTTTGTACATCTTCGTACTCCCAGGGTGAATGGAGTACGGGGACGTATGGGCCTCTGATAAGATTTCTGCTCGGATAGAATCACTGCTAGGAACCCATATCCTATCTCGGTATCTCACAATACCGTCGCTGACTGTATACAAAACACTGCCCTTAGCTTCATCTCTCTTCTTCCACTGTGCCAACTGCTCATCTGCTGCCTGACCGCTGCGAATACGGTCAATAAGAGAGGACTGGATAGTCAAGGTAGATAAACGAGGAACTCTACCTCGAGGGTAAGTCTCAAGATCAAACCTCTGCATCTCGATCTGAAGAGGTTTCTGCATCGTCAAATGAGCCATCACTGCGACTTTCCTGCTCAAAGCATCCGCAACTACATTAGCTTTACCCGGGTGGTAGCCAATGTCACAATCGTAGTCTTTCACAAGCTCCAACCAACGCCTCTGACGCATGTTCAGCTCCTTCTGCGTAAAGAAATACTTGAGGCTCTTATGGTCGGTAAAGATCTGGAACTTCTCTCCATACAGATAGTGCCTCCAAATCTTCAAAGCAAAAACTACGGCCGCTAACTCCAGATCATGGGTGGGGTAGTTCTTCTCGTGGATTTTCAGCTGTCGAGAAGCATACGCTATCACTCTCCCATGCTGCATCAAAACTGCACCTAAACCAAGCTTCGAAGCATCAGTATAAAGGACAAACTCACCGGGCCCTGATGGCATGGCCAAAACTGGTGCTGAAATAAGAGCTTGCTTCAAAGTATCGAAGCTCTTCTGACACTCCTCGCTCCACACAAACTTCACATTTTTCTTTGTCAGTGCTGTGAGTGGAACGGCGATAGAGGAGAATCCCTGGATGAATTTTCTGTAATATCCTGCTAGTCCAAGGAAACTGCGGATCTCGGATGCATTCTGAGGCACAACCCAATCTCTGACTGCTGCAACTTTCGCCGGGTCTACCTCAATGCCACTGCTAGAAACAATGTGGCCCAAGAACGCCACCTTCTCTAACCAGAATTCGCACTTACTAAACTTTGCGAATAGTTTATGTTTCTGCAATGTCTGCAACACTGTGGTCAGATGCATGCTGTGCTCCTCCCGATTCTTGGAGTAGACGAGAATGTCATCTATGAACACTATCACAAACTGGTCGAGGTACGGCTGAAATACGCGATTCATTAGATCCATGAAGATCGCTGGCGCATTCATCAGACCGAACGGCATCACTAGGAACTCGTAGTGACCATAACGAGTCCTGAAAGCTGTCTTCGAAACATCAGCACCTCTCACCCTCAACTGGTGATAACCAGAACGCAGATCTATCTCGGAGAAAATCGAAGCTCCCTGCAACTGGTCAAACAGATCCTCAATCCTCGGCAGTGGGTATTTATTCTTCACTGTAACCCTGTTCAACTCCCGGTAGTCAATGCAAAGCCTCATCGATCCATCCTTCTTTTTCACGAATAAGACCGGCGCGCCCCATGGAGAAAAGCTCGGGCGAATGAACTCCTTGTCGAGAAGTTCTTGGATCTGCTTCTTAAGCTCTGCCATCTCTGTCGGTGCTAGACGGTACGGCGCTTTGGATATCGGAGCCGTACCTGGCATAAGCTCAATGGAAAACTCCACCTCTCTCTCGGGTGGCATACCAGAGACGTCTTCGGGAAAGACATCTAAGAAATCTCTAACAATCGGAACATCTGAGGTTGACTGGCTGGGTTCCTCGGGGACAGATAAAAAGGTTGCTAGAAATGCCCGACACCCTCTATGCATGAGCTTCCTAGCCTGAACATAAGGAATAATGCGCGGTAAAGAAAAGTACCTGTCCGGCTCAAATAAGAACTGCTCCATTCCAGGCGGTCGGACAAGAACGGATCTCCGCTGGAAGTCTATCAACACTCTGTTCCTCAATAGCCAGTCCATCCCTAGGATGATGTCAAATTCCGGCATCGGTAGCACAATCAGATCCGCATAAACAAGATTACCGTGCAGCTCAAGGTCTATATCTCGGATAACATTGGTGGCTGCCATCTCCTCGCCTGACGGCAACACTACTGAAAAGGCTGTATCTAGCCCAATGGTCTGGATCTTGAAAAAGTTTGCAAAGACCTCCGAAATAAACGAGTGAGTGGCCCCTGAATCTATCAAGGCCTTGGTAGCGGAACCAGATATAAATATTCTCCCTGAAAGAGCGGAGCTCTAAGTTGAATCCCACTACAAGGTCTAAACTTATAGACATGCAAAGGTCAAGGTTCCTCTAGCTTAATTTCCCCGAAATAAATCTGAGTAGAGCATGCAATCCTATAACAGTTCTAGGTTCAAAATCTAAATCCCGATTCCCAAAACACGGAAATTCAAATAATAACTTAAAGTTTAAAGGTACCTGTCAACAACATAGTCTCCGGGTTGGTTTCCGCGGCATGGAGAGCAAAAACTCTGCCTTGGGTAGGCAGATTCCTCTGAGGACACTGCAGCAACATGTGGTCTGGACTGCCACACTTAAAACACTTTCCTGAGCCAGCCATACATGCTCCAGGATGGCGACGTGAGCACCTGGGACAGACTGGGTGCTCCTGAGTCCTCGGGGCTGGGCGTCCCCGCTGCTGCTGCTGCTGCTGCTGGCCTCTGTTCCTGGGCGGTCCATGAAAAGGCCTCTTATTCTGCTACTGATGCTGATGAGGAGGAGGGCGGTGCGGTGCCTGGACTAGGCGCTTGCCCTGGCGATCCCTCTCGATATCCCGCAGATCCTGCTCTGCGGCTAAGGCCTTGGAGACGGCAATCTCATAAGTAGCAGGGTAAGATACCCTAACATCCCGGCGCAAGATCGGCCGTAAACCCACCAGGAAGTGCATCAGCTTGGCTTTGGCATCATTCGCTATCAGGGGCACAAAGTGACAGCCCCTCTCGAACTTACGGATAAACTCCGTAACCGACATATCCCCCTGTCTCAGACTCATGAACTCGGTGGTCAGCCTGGTGCGAACCTCCTCAGCAAAATACTTGGAGTAGAAAACCTCCGTAAAGCGGGTCCAAGAAAGTGTAGCCAATGTCAGGGCTACCGAAGCTCCTTCCCACCATAAGCGGGCGTCTCCATTGAACAGGTAGGTGGCACATCGGACTCGGTCCGCGTCTCCCAGCTCCATAAAATCGAAGATAACCTCGAGGGATTTGATCCATCCCTCGGCAACCATGGGGTCTGATGCCCCAGAGAACTCCTTCGGGCGCATCTTCATGAATCGCTCATACACAGCCTCGGGCCCTGTCGGCCTGGCTGCGGCTGCGGCTACGGCTGCGGCATTGCCCCCCGCAAACTGTGCGAAGAACTGTGCCATCCCAGCTAACATCTGGGCACTCATGTCCGGTGGGGGCGGTGGAGGAGGTGGTAGGTCTCCCTCCTGTCTACGCTCCTCCCTGTCTTCTCGGCGAGGCTC
Source organism: Primulina tabacum (assembly GCF_025594145.1). Classification (NCBI taxonomy): domain Eukaryota; kingdom Viridiplantae; phylum Streptophyta; class Magnoliopsida; order Lamiales; family Gesneriaceae; genus Primulina; species Primulina tabacum. The sequence continues at coordinate 7,295,060 of NC_134556.1, read as the reverse complement.
CTCCTCTCTGTTGCGCTCTAAAATGCGTCTATGGGGCATACTGTTCCAACATAACCCATACGTAACTAACATGCATAATTCCATAATTTATTACTGAAATACTCAAAATCTGGAAGCATGCTGACAAAATAATTCATGCTATAACTGAAATGCTGAACAAAATGCTGAACTGAAAAACTTACAGACCAAAGGCGTGGCTTCGTGAGCTTCTCGCGGTCATAGTAGTGAAACCCTATACAGAACCACCGCTCTGATACCACTTGTAACGCCCCAGATTCGACGACTGTCCTCACTGTATCAAGACGAGTCTTTCCAGCGTGCTTATGTCCTCACTCACACGCACCCTGGGAAACTTCCCAGGAGGTCACCCATCCCAAAATTGCCCCAAGTCAAGCACGCTTAACTTTGGAATTCTTATGTGATTAGCTACCGAAAAGAAGATGCACCTTCGTGATATGAGTAGTACAAATCAAATCTTTTAAGCCATCTTCAACTGTACAGTCCATTACATTGAACAGTCTCGGAATCCCTCTCATTCCCGTGTGGGTTCGGTTCATTCATGTTCCCTTCACCTAGAAGCCTGCCAGGAGCCGCTCATTGTCCGTGCAACTGATGGCACCGGCGATCACCCCCCCGCCCTCTTCGGCCCCGGGCCTCACATGCCCACCAGCTTCCGCTTGGTTCGTCCCCGAACCACACCGTACTAAGAGAGGTCGGCTCTGATACCAACTGCAAAGGCCCTCGAACTACTTGCTTGAAAATTTGCGGAAAATTAAAAAATTTTTTTTAAAAGAACTTAATGGCCTCGCTCATAAAATCACTGGTGAAACAAGTTCAATATTTCAAAATAATTGCAGCGGAAGAAAATAAAGTTTTCCAAAAATCACAATTTAAAAATATCCATCAACTGATAAAAATTGTTTGCGGAAAAACATAACAACTGCTGCACTGAGGTCCTCGGGTGCCACTACTGCCGACCCAAGCTGGCTCACTGGTGGTCCCCGCCCTCGGCCCTGGCCTCATCAGTACCTACAACAATCAAGTCTAGTGAGCCTAAAGACTCAGCATGCATAAATCGCAGGTAACGAGTAAAAATCTGAATTTAAAATATGCATGGAATAAAATATCCTGTCCTGAGGCATACTGAAAATAATCTGTACTGAGCAATTATAATACGTGCATAACTGAACTGGAAATCACTGTAAAAATATTTGCTCCTTGGAGCCTGTACTGAAATATCTGGTAAAATTTTCTGTTGAGATTATGTTTTATGCCTGTGGCCACTGCACTAAGCTGAACTGATCGGTAACTGGCTACCGGTGAGGCTGAAACTGAACTGAGCTGGCCGGTCACTGGCGACCGGGTGGTACCATACTGAACTGATCGGTCACTGGAGACCGTATAAAATAACACTCCCACATAGTGAATGAACCACAAGCCATATCGCATAAATCTCAAAAATAATCATTTTCTATTTAATGCACGTAAAATAATTAACTGGCATAATGAAAATTCCTGTAATTTTACCAACTGGATTGGATTGGTTTGTTCCCAGGCTCGCTGCAACCTAACTGTGCCATGAAAAATATGCAATAGTTTAAACATGACCAACTATGCAATTTACGTTCAAAAGATGCGACTATGACGCCTAATGACTTCGCATTTAATCATGACTCCGAGCCAACCTGAACCGACACTGAACTGACGTATAGTCATGATTAAAATACGCTGAAAAATCATAAAATAATGTTCCTAAAATGATAGGGTCGAAATCTAGGTGGAATGGAGGCCAAAACACGAAACGCTCTTTCGAGAGTCAATTTGGCACATTGCACCGTAAATTCTCGTACGACCTCAAAAATGATCCAAATGACAAACGGTTGAAAACATGACCTTCCTAACTCAATGAGGCACTGTCCAGTCCAAGGCCATGGGCTAAAAGCCAACCAAGAACTCGAACGAGCCTCTGAACCGACACAGCAACTTGCTGTAATTTCCAGCAGCTGCGACCTAGCTTGCATCGCGTCGTTTGCGAGACTTTTGGCCATTGGGGCTTGAACCATCGACCAAAGCCTCTCCACAACGTCCCAAGGAATGATTTGAACCATGGCTAAGGGCCCTAGGCCAGCCACAATTCGCCTCATTCCAGCAACCACCCGAAAGTTCTCACCGAGGGCCCTCATGCGTGCGTGTGTAGTGTTTATGCTATGATCGATGTCTTGCGTCGTTCCAGTGGCCATTTGATTGACCATGGCACGATCTAGACATCTAGGAGCATGATATGAACCGTGGCTAAGGGCCATAGGCCAACCAAGATCCACACCAAGCCAACCAACTCGAAGTACATGTGCTGTCAAAACCAAAAGGGCCGAGAGGGGAGGGGGCTGTTTTCACGTTTTGATTAAAAACCGAGGGGCCATGGACCAAGCCACCAAAAGGACAACTAAGTCACGTCTTAGACATGCTAGGGAAGTGATCCAACCATGGCTAAAGGCCCTTGGGGCAGCCAAGATCAGATCCTTCCTCCTTGACATCCAAACTGAATTTTCGAATCACATTTCTGCAGTTATGGGGAACTTGCTGTCATTTCGGTTTTCCAGCAACTATGGGGCTGGTTTGAATGGACCAACATGGTCCTAATGCATCCTACTACATGTATACAAGCCGCCTTGGGAGCCTGGAGTCGATCCAATACCTGAAACCATCAAAACTCAGAAAAACGTGAAGCTTGTCAAGGGAAGTCGAAAATTCTGCATGTGTGTTCCAAAATATTTTGACATGGATCTCGATTTTTGCTTGCTACAACATGATCATGTACTGAAAAATAAATGATAATATGACTTGATTGAGGTTTGAAATAAATCTAGACATGCCTGGTTTCGTTTCGAAAGAAAACGAACGAAACAACGACGACGCGGCACGGAGGAGGTGGAGCGCTTCTTGTCTACCTTCCTTGAACTCGATTTTCTTGCCTTTCTCCCTAGCTATGGCTCACGATTTTTACCTCTGAAAAGGGTCTTATTTTCACTCAGATTTCGAAAGAAAGGAGAGGGGGAAAAATGGTTAGGAGGGTGAGGGAAGTGGGTGCAAGATATAAGGAAGGATCAAGACCAAGTCCACTCCCTTTGAATTTGAATTTTGAATTATGGTTTGATATCAAATGAGTTGGTGGATGCTTCTAGGAGGTGGTGGCCGAAATTTATCTTGATTCTAGACTAGGATATGTCCATTTATTTAATTAAATTGTGCTCCCAAAAATCCTAGAATTATCCTACTAATTACATGCAAAGAATTGGTCAAAGTTGATGAGTTGGAAAATGAATCTTCTAGCACTAAGGGTGGCCGAAAAATGCATGATAAAATAAAGGGAAATGTTGATTATCTAGTCAACTAATAATCCTTGAAAGCCTTACTAATCCTTTAAATAATTTAGTGAGCTAACCCCTTAATTTAATAACTTAAATGAATTCATTTCTTAATCACCTCAAATAATTAAATTAAATCTTCAAACCTCCTTTTCTAACTTAAATGAACTTAGTTACTAGCTAAATTAACTTCTGGAAATATTTCTCGAATCTTAAATTCTATCTCAAAACTCCAACTCCGGTCCGGCCTCACTGAAAATACTGAAATGCTAAAAATCATACTACTGAACTGAAATAATAAATAATTAACTTCAAATAAATGCATTTAAAATAATCATGCAATGAAGTCAATTAAATTTAAAAATCTAGAATTATGCATGGCTTATACGTCTACTGATATACGGGTTCTACATCCTAGGACCCTTAGAGATTGCCTAGACTATAGCCAAAAGCCCAAACCCAGCCCCTGAATAAAACCACAAGGCCGAAGCCTACAGCCCTGTACGCATGCAACAAAGAAAAAGAATCGCCCAGGCCCTATTAATTTCCAGCGGCTGTGCTGCCCCTTCAGGCCCTTTATAACCCTTACCAGATCACTTAACCATGTCTAAACACGCCCTAAAACCCAACCATAACCAGCAGCAAGGATCCAGAGGGACCAACCGAAGCCTTGAACCAGAAAACCCAAGTATACGTACAGTACATGCCTTGAAAATTTCAGAAAATGGTTTCATCCTTGTTCTTATTTATTTGCAACGTTTTGGGTGTGCTTTAGGACTCTTTAAAACATGTAAAAAAAACATCCCTTAACCCTTTCCTAATCATGGCAGCCCCTTTTACACATATAAAACATGATTTTGGAAATAAAAAACACAAGTTTGGAACACATAGGCATGTAGTTACGAAAATCCAACTTGTGTGCTATGTTTTTCTTTAAAAATTATGCATAAACAATTACTATGGTGTGATGATGAGTAAAAGGAGAATATGGCGTGCCTTTGCGTAATTTACGCACGAATACACGTTGACGAGTCGAAGAACGGCGACGATCGATCATGGATTGAACTCCCATGAAGCTTTTGAATTTTTCAACTTTTTCTCTCCATTCTCACTTGTGTGTGCCGTGTAAAATTGTTGCAAGGGAGAGTTTGATTTGCCTTGGAGATTGAGGCGTGAGTTGTGTAGGTTTTGAGGTGGGTTTACATATTATATATACTAAGTAAATCCTTGATTAAACTTAGGCCTATTAAACATGAAAAATTAGGCCCATTAGTCTTAATTAGGATTTACTAAAATATCAACAAGGTTTTTGTTTAAATAAATTTGTGAATTTATTAACCGGGTTGCCAAAAAGCTCGTATTTTTGTTAAAAATCCAACACCGATAAAAATTTACGCCTCGGCGTATAAAATAACCTCAAAACCCTTTATTTTCAAAAATAATAAAAAGCATCCCCCTTAATTTAAATAATTAAAAACAATTATTTAATAAAAACATTTTCTATTTTTTCAGCCATCGGTCTCCGTTCCTCGATCGCAACTCGAATATCTTTTTTAAAAATACATTTTAATGCAACCATGTAGAAAAATATATTTTAAACATGTCAATATGCACAACATAATTAATTAATGCAATTAAAACAATTCATTAAAATACAAAAAATTTAATAACTCAAATGCATGAGGTTCGCGTGGGCCTTAAAATTTTCAGGGCGTTACATATAGCAGGCATTTGGTTCATCTTTGGAATTGTTCCTTTAGTATGGCTTCTGGAAGTTCCCTTGATTCTTTTTCATGAACCTTCCGAATTTTTTGATGAATAATGACATAGCATCATTACTCAACTGAGCAGCGGATTTTTCGGCTGAACTGATTTGTTCAGTTCTGACAGCAACTAGAGCAGTTGTGGCTGCAGAGGTAGATGGTTCTCCTTCTCTGGTCTGCAGCTCAAACTCATAAGCCTTTAAATCAGCAAACAAATCATGAAGTTCAATCTGATTCAGATCTTTGGACTCCCTCATTGCCATGGTCTTGACATCCCATTCCTTGGGAAGACCTCTCATTACTTTTAGTGCAATTTCTTTATTTGTATACACTTTTCCAAGTGCATGTAACTCATTGATGATACTGCTCACTCTTTCATCATACTCGTGCATTGATTCTCCTGCTTTCATTTTGATGTTATCAAACTTTTGAACAGCAACAGAAACTTTATTTTCTTTGGTTTGATCATTTCCTTCACACAGCTGGATCAGCTTTTCCCAAATTTCTTTGGCTGTTTTACACATCTTTATTTTGCTGAAAGTTATTTTGTCCAGCGTTTTGTACAGAATGTCTTTAGCCACATTGTCAAGATTTGCTTTTCTTTTGTCTTCAGTTGTCCATTCATCTCTGGGCTTTTCTATTCTTTGTGGTGCCCCTTCTGTTATGTCAACTGCTGTATTTGCTTTTAGAATCTTCATGGGTCCATCAGTTATGACATACCACATGTCATCATCTTGTGCAGCCAAATGAGCATGCATTCTAATTTTCCAATCATCAAATTCTTCTCTGGAGAACATGGGAATTTTGTTGAATGAAGTCATGCTGGCAAGTTTTTAGATCAAAAGTATTCAAGAACAAGATTCAACCGCTCTGATACCACTTGATAGGATCGATTAACGTATCAAGAGTATTTAGAAGGGTGGGTTGAATAAACACTCACAATTAAAACTGATCTTTTCGAATTTTGAGTTCAGTTTGGTGACAAACTGATTCTCGAAATCTTTTTGGTCAATGACAATCAGTTAAACTAAAGTAGTTGCGGAAAATAACTGACTGAAAGATAGAATACGAAACTGAAATAAAATAGGCAAGGGTTGTTTCTGGATGTTCGGAGAATTTAATTACTCCTATGTCACCCCTTCTATCTCAAGGATAGGATATCCACTAAAAGACTTTGATCAAATACAAGAATTGTACTGACCCACTTCAGTTTGGACTTAACACTGCCAAAAACTGAAACTCTTAGTATTACAGAATGTTCTCAGTGCGTAACTGATCTTAGCACTATCGAATTTCAACGATTATTACAACTTGCTAATGAGCTCAAATTGTAGCCTTAACTGCTACGAATATATCGAGTAAGATTGAGCTGAGATTTTGACAGAGTGACAGCAAGCTTTTTGAATAGTGTTGACTCTCTCTTTTCTTCAGCTGTTCTTCTGTCATATTTATAAGCTTTTTTTCTCCAACGGTAACTTGAGATGAATTTGAATCTTTGTATCCGTTGATTTCTACTTGATTATTCCTTGGACATTGTTTGCTTCATTTATTGTGATGCGGCGTCTTAATTGCTTTCGCCGAAATGCGTTTTTCTAAGCTGTATTGATTGAAGTGCGGCGTTGCAATCTTCTATGTCTCTTGACGGTTGATTGTTCTTTCCCAAGATATGTTCAGTTGAAGGGTGCTTAGCATACGGCTGAATATATCAACTGATCAGTTTCCAACTGATCAGTCAGTTGATTTCAGTTATTAAGTCCAGTTGCTGAGTTCAGTTTACTCGATCAGTTGGTTTGTATTTTCAGTTGATTCATATTTTGTCAAATGCCGGAATTTAGTTTCCAACAGTATATAATGTTAATAATTTTTAAATAATTACGTATATCATATCACAATATTATAATGAGGTGTCAGTGACTCTTTTTATATAATACTGTGACATTATACAAATATATATAATTATTATATAACACAATAAAAATATATGAACAGTGAAATAATCACATCACGTTATTATAATGAGGTGTAATAGACTCATTTTATATAATAACATGATATTATTCAAATATATATACAATAAATAAACAGTAACACAATAAAATTATATAAGTAGTGTAATAGTATAATCATATCACGTTATTATAATGATGTGTCATAGACTCATTTTATATAGTAACATGATATAATATATTAAATATATACGCAATAAAAATAAATACACAGTAAAATAAATATTCTTACTTTTTGAATATTGTTACATTTTTCTTGTGATTTGGAGCTTGGAAAATATGGAGAAACGAACCTTCGAGTATCGTGCTGATAAAGTGTTAAAAGTAAAAATTTACGGTAAAAAATAAAAATCTATAACTCACAAAATATATTAAACTACACACTTTATAAAATTTTCTCTCTACTCAATTGTGATTTTCTTCACAAATTCAGAGACATATTTATAGAATTTCTTTGAAAATAATATAAAAATAAATACACCATTATATATATCATCACATACTAATTTTCAATATTTACAACTTTTATTTGCAATATTCAAAGCTTTCAACTATTATTTTCAATAGGTACAATGATTTTGAGGTATATATGAGTAAAAAAAAACATAAATGACTCTCAATTTAAGTTTTAACTTATATTATTCACAATGTATTTAAATTTTTCAATATTTTTTTCAAATAAAGAGAAACACCTTATTAAAGTTTTTGTTTTTTAATGGATATTGCACTTTTTTTATAAGAAGAAAATCACAAAGTAAAAATTGATGCCTCGAAATCATCAAGAAAAAACATTAAGAAAAATAGCCGTAAAAATATATTACAAGTCACAAAAATTTTATTAAACCAAAGAAAAATTTTAGACCGCTAACAAATGTTATCTAGCAACAACAAAGCATATCATAACTTGGAACATAATTAAAATTTAGAATCATGAATAATCATTGAATTAGAACAAAATCTCATTCCAAAAATCTACCAAATATTATATATTTTAACAATTTATCCATGTCTGTCGTCCACTAGAGAACGTATAGAGAATATAAATAATGTTGTAAAATTTTTTAATATTGATTTATAGACAGAAGCTTAGAAATGGAGTGCTCCAATAAATAAAAAATATTGATGTTGATATTTTGAGACACCGAGAAACTGTAGGATCGAACACTTAATTTTTACCAAAAGTTATAGCTAGTGGTAATGGTTCAACTAAAATTTTTTAAACCGCACAGCAGCTTAAGCATCACGGTTCGATCGCTCTACCAAGTAAAGACAATTATTGCACCCAACAATCTCCCTCCCACTAATTGCACTCCTTGCAATCATTGGGAATCGAACCACTGACTTTGGCTCTGATACCAATTGTAGGATCGAGTGTTAGCTGCTTTACCAAAATATATAATTAGTGGTAATGGTGTAACTCAAATATTTTAAACTGCACAACAGCTCAATCACCACGGTTCGATCGCTCCACCAAGCAGGGACAATTATTGCACCTAACAGAAACATTACAACATTTTTAATATTTTATAAGTGACTTCAAACTAAGTAAAACAAACAGAAAACATGCATTATATGTTTAAGAATTAATGAAATATTACAAGAATAATAAATTTAAAATAATCATTTTTGTAAGATGTGTGGTTTTGTTTTATAATTTTTTTCGGTAAACAAACAAATCAGATAAACAATCCAAACATAACATGATCAATACAAATAATGTATAACAATAAAGCATTTTAATGCAAGGGTAAAAACTCCTCCTCATTGCAAGAACACAAAATGATCAAAAGGAGCATATTATTTAGTAATATTTATTTATTTAGCAGCATATATCAAAATTTGACTAAATAGCTTAAAAACGATGTTTGTATTGAAATCACGAACATACAAATATTTTCTTTCAATCACGTATCTCTGTTGACATATATAGAGTCTGAATGAGAGAAAAATGTTTTATATGACTTTAATATTTATTAATAATTTATTTTTATTCATTCTGACACATTTCTCTTTGTCTTCCCATTATTACCTTGATGTTAGTAATATTAACAATATTTTTAATGTATAACAATATGGTAGGGATTTTCAATAAATTTTACGGCAACATATAAATTAAAGTAATTAAAATTAAATTTAAAAGTAAATGACCGACTCATCCCCTTTTATCGTCCCATTATTACCTTGATGTTAGTAATATTAACAATTTTTTAAATATAACAAAGCATTTATTCAACTTGGATTCGAAGCCATACAGAAGCAGATAACAAGTCATTTTTTACGTATTTAAGGGAGTTGGCACTCGAAAATGGACGAGAAATACATGATCCCATGCTACAAAACATCAGATTTCACAGCAAGAAATTTGTAAAATAGAGAACACATACTTCTTGACTGAAATTAAAGGAAAAAACTAAAAAGATTTTATAAGCAAATTTCTATACCCTAAGCACAAAGGCGCATACATATCTGGATATAATCGATAAATCTTCCCTGTTTCTATCTTCGTGAAGAAAAATACTTGTTGTGTTGAGTAACACAATCACATAATCACTACACCTAAGAAATGATAATGATGAGTGAACCAAAGATTAAATCTTGACCAAAACCAAAGGACAGATTTCAATTCAAAAGTTTGTCTCATGCCCTATTTCTTTATGCAAGAATTAGAGTGGTGAATATTGTTTAAGGGAGCAAACATCGGCACCCTATATCTCAACAAGGCAGTTCTATAAGAAAGTACATCATCTCCATTAACAAAACTCAACAAAAGCTTTCGAAAACAGTAACGTTGGGCAAGACATATTGTTAGTTATCAAGGAATCAAAAATCAATCTCTATTCATTCTTCCAAGCATACAAAAACAAAGAAAAACCAAGACCCGATGATTTAGATTCCCTGAAACTCTCCGAGCAGCTCCAAGAAAACATAGATGAATCCGAAATCGAGGGGCTAGTCCACAACTTCTCGGCAGATGAACTAGTTTGAAACATGAACACAGCGTTTCCTAAACTCTGCCCGAAAAACCAATTATGGACATCCCAAAACACTTCAACCTGTAGCCCATCAACCAAGATCGAATAATTCCCTCTGAATTTCCACTTTAGATGCTGGATCTGCATCACGGTTTTTGCATCAACACGAACCAGAAGGAACGGATCGTCGCTCAAATTCGTGTCACATTCAATTCTCAGGTCATGAATCTGGCCATTATCACAAAATTGTGCCTTGGTACCGAAAACCCTCTTCCCATAAATGTTCTCTCTCTTAGAAATGAAAATTGCACTAGAGAGGGAAAATTTTGCCCCGGTTTTCTGGAAGGCCTCCTTCTTCATATCCCCAATAACCAGAACCATCTCTCCTTTACACAAAACTGCAACATAATATCCCTCTAATGGCTCAAGCCCAGATCCAAATTTTGCCAAAGAAAGATCCCAAAACACTTCAATCTTACTCGAGTTCACTTCAAAAAACTTGGACCCTTTCTTCTTGGAGAACAGAGAAGATCTCACATCTACCTTACATAAGAAATAATTCGATACATCACCTATTTCAACACTAAGACATTGACCCATCAAGTTTTTGCCCCACACAATGCTGATTAAACAAGTTTTAGCAAACAATTTACATTTATAAACAGAGGTAACAGAATTCTGACAGACTTTACTCGCCCCAACACTTGAGCAAGAAGCATCAGCAACTTGAACGCCATTTTCCCCAAAGCAAGAAGGGAAATCCCTCATCTTCAGTTCATTCCAGAAAATCCAAGATGTGTTTGCAAAAATCTGATCTTTAACTACCTTTTTCAATTTTAAGCCAGGTTCAGCCAGATAGATCGGAAAGTACAATGAAAAACTTACCAAAAATGAATCAATGGAAGTTGAAATGAAGAACCCGTGTCTAAACCAGCTTCATTATCAAATCTCACAGGTGAAAGTATCCATTTTTTAAATTAAAAAAAAAAATTTGTGAAGTGGAACTTTATAAGAAAGAACAAGAGAAAGGTCTTGGATTTGAATCAGGACTGGCCATTGAATTTAAAATGCCAAGAAATCAGCTGTCTTCTGAGGGTGAGGACAAGTGAAGCTCAAGATTGGAGGCAATTCTTGCGGGTGAAAAATAAAAATATCAAACCGGAAAAAAAAAGAAAAAAAAGAAGAAGCATAGGACTAGAATCACTGTGATATATGAGTAACGATTTATATTTTTTTTATTACAATACAGGCGAGGAGGGATATCGAACTCAAGAAGTAGAACTCACTAATCTCACCGGTGAGACCAAGCCCGGTCTCGATAACAATTTGTATTTATTCCAACAGAAGACCATGAGTATTAATTTTCAACTTTAAATGTTAAATTGTAAAGAAAATGACGGTCAAATGATAAAAGACTGTGATTCTATGACAGCCTTCGTTAGTTATTCAGAATATTAAAAAAAAATCCAATAAAAGAAAAATTTTGAAAATGGCTGCCAATCTTCATGTACAGATGAAAACCCGAAAAGGGAAAATAAAAACAGTAAAGATTCCTTCATGTTCACGAATCACGGTTTTAATAATATTTATGTCAATCTATGATTACTATATTATACATCGTTCTGTAACTAATATGGAAAATTACAAGTTTTTCTCCACGAAATCCATTTCTTCTTGATAATCAAGTTTGGTTCCGCGTCTCAGATTTTGGATACTTTCTTTATTTTCTTATATCGGAAAAAGATAATCCTCAATCATGAAATGTTTGTTTTTTGAGTAGGTCTCACGGTCTCACGAATCTTTATTTGTGAGGCGGTAAACCATGTCGATATTCACAATAAAAAGTAATATTTTTTCATGGATGACTCAAATATAAGAGATTCGTCTCACAAAATACGACCCGTGAAACCGCCTCACACAAGTTTTTTGCCAAAAGTAATATTTTTAATGGATGACTCATATAAGAGATCCGTCTCACAAAATACTATCCGTGAGACTGTCTCATATGAGTTTTTGTTTTTTTATTAAATAACATTTTCACATTTAACAAATTTAGAGAAAATATTTTGTTGGACTAAATCTACGTATCGAAATATAGTGTCAGAAATTTAAAATTATTTCTATTTTGAAAAAATATATATTTATTTATTCAAACGAAGCAAACCTATTTACAAATTACATGAATGTATGGACTAGGGTAGACTGTCGAGAACTATCAAATGAGAAATTATTATACTAGTCATCATTTGATTTAACGAGTTAAAAAAGATTTAAAATATAAAAACACTTTCTCGAATCTAATAGTTAATTTAAAAGGTATATATTAAGATTGTCAAGACCTGAAAATTCGAACAAAAATCGTATAATATTTTTGAAGTTAGACCAAACAAAAGAGTGAGCAAAATCATAAAAATTAAAACCAAAAAACCTGAAATATGTTGAACCTTGGAATATATAAACTGACGTAAGGCACACAGAGATGCATGATTAAAAAATAATAAGAAGAATAAAAATTTCATGCCCAAAATAATAAGAATTTTGAAATTGAAATTCTGACAGCTCAGTAAAGTAATCCAATTTGAATCTAAATTATTTATTGGTATCTGAGCAATAAACTTCCTACGAATTATTATTATTATTATTGGCTTTATGGAATGTGTTATTTAATGTATCACCGTAATTCAATTTTGTGATATAAATTTTTAATCCGACTCAATTCAGGAAAAATTATTATTTTTTATGTATAAATTTAATATTTTTTACTTTAAATATGGATCAAATTGACTTGTTCAACGAAAATAATATATAATATTATCTCACAAAAGATTTATTCATATATATATATATATATATATGTATATTAACATAAATAGTAAAATTTGGTCAGAATAATTTCAAAGGTCAAAAAGTAGTTTTGTACAAGACAACACAACACATGCCCACAAAAAAAGGGAATCCAGCAACAAAATTCCCAAAAGATTTGTGTATAATTATTTTACTTTATTTATTATATATAACATTACAAATTTCATGCAAAATAAACTCAAAAACTCATACGAGTCAATGTTAACAAGTTAATTTTATTAGACAAATCTCTTAACTAACTTGACCAATGAAAACTTATTTTTTTTGTACCAAAATTGTTATTTTTCACTCTAAGCATAGAATGGCTCGACATATCTCATGAATATAAATTTGTGAAATCGTTTCATGCAAAACTTACTCATAATTAAATTGTGTCTGTATAGATTAGTTTTATTTATAATATACTACTTTTAGTTGACTAATTTTATATAACAGAAAATAACTATTTCATTAAGGTAAGTTATGTTATTTTTAAAATTTAAAGAGTGACACAATAACTTTTACAGTTTTCAAATTAAAAATGATGTTTTGAACAGATCAAAATATTTATAAATAATAAATCCAATTATTCATTTTGTTTTTTGTTTTTTTAAAGATGGGATATCATTTAATTTTATCTTAATATTTGTGGGCAACCCACCATATAAAAAGTAATTGGAAAACAAAAGGCTGTGTTTGCAATGAAAGCAACTGGCTGCACTTTACAGCCCTTTTGCACTGTGCAATGCTCCTCTTTGATAAATATTCATTGCGTGCTATTTAATAATGTCATCGCTAATTGTAAATCTAAATGAGGACACTTTAATGATTAATGTTTTTTTTCTTGTAAAGACAACAAAAGAAAAGCTATCCTAGGTTGATATATATTGTTTCCCATTTTGAAACTTTGATAATTATTATGCTTAGCATTAATGTCTAAAGCGTAAAATAAAGTGTTAGAAAAGCTAAACATGCCTGAAATCGATGAATGTTTTTGCTTGTATATTGTATCAGAATTTGTGTGTAAATATATAATGGCCGGTGATGAATGAAGATATATATATATATATATTGTATCAGAATTTGTGTGTAAATATATAATGGCCGGTGATGAATGAAGATATATATATATATATTGTATCAGAATTTGTGTGTAAATATATAATGGCCGGTGATGAATGAAGATATATATATATATATGTATTGTATCAGAATTTGTGTGTAAATATATAATGGCCGGTGATGAATGAAGATATATATATATATATATTGTATCAGAATTTGTGTGTAAATATATAATCGCCGGTGATGAATGAATATATATATATATATATATATATATATATATATATATATATAAACAGTTAAAAATTATAAATTTTGTGATGCATAAATGTAGAAGATGAGATATTAAAACAAATTTGTTTGTGGAATTCGAAAGCAAAACTTCTACGCTTCTTCGTCTGTTTATAGAGGATTCTGGCAGAATAATTTATTGCTACAAGTCTTGTATAAATCCATCTCAATTCAGTTCAACAATCATATTGAGCTGAAAATCATACCAACACAACTATAACAAATTTTGTCCAGAAACACACTTATGACATTTTTATAATCAACTCAATAAAAATCAGCTCAATGAAAGATAGAGTGAGTGACAATATTGAAACGTCCTTGACTCTAATTTTAAATAAATAACACAAGAATTTTTTTCACTAGTCATGAAAACACTATTCATTGAAAAAATATTCGGGGTCCTCGGTTTGATAACATTTTAATTTAAAGTTAAATCAATACCGTATTTAAATAAAAATTTCAAGTTTCCAAAACTATTCAGATAACGAATAAATATCAGAATAATGTTTGAATAAGGTTCTACATACTCAATAGACAATAAATTCGGCAAATAAAAAAAGTCTCAACTATGCTAAACATAAATTCTCTCGTCAACATTCGTTAAACTTTATACAGCGGAATGCAAAGTCTTCGGGTGTGTACTGCTTTTGATCCAGATTTGCTCAGTAGTCAGCCCATCTCTTGTCTCAACATCATCCTCACCTGCCCACGTTCAAACATAGTGAGTCTAATGATTCAACACGTTCAAATCATTATAACAAGTTATATATATATATATATATATGTATATATATATATATATAATGGATTGTTGTAGATAAACTAATAACCGGGCACGATAGAGGCTCGAGGTCCCGAGCCACTCTGGTGACTTTCTCATGTTGACCGGGAACTAAGATCACTTTCTCTTGTCTCTCCTCCATTACCGCTTGCACTTCTTCAATTGAGTGCAAATCCTATTTTTTCATACTCATCCCTTCTTGTTCTCTTCATTTCTACCCAGACAGTTTCAGTATAACATTTGCGGGAGGAGGGCTGATCTCCCCGGACCTCTCCGACTCTGCCCTTTACCGAGAACTTAATCTTCCGATGATAAGTGGAGACGACGGCCCTGAGGGTGTTCATGGCCAGCCTTCCCAGGATAAATTTGTATGAAGAAGGCGCACAGACCACAGTGTAGGTGGTCATGATCGATTTTATTAAATCCCCGGCCTCGACCATTAAATGAAACACAATCTCTCCCCTTGGATACACTATATGACCAACCAAACAAAAAAGAAACTGTTTCTACTAGTTCCAAACTATAACCCTTCAAATCCATCTGGTTCAGGGCTTCTTGGAATATCAAATTAACTGAGCTCTCTGAATCTTTGAATACCCATCTGATATCATAGTTGGCAATTTTGGTATGGAAGACAAAGGCATCATTATGAGGCAAACTAACGCCTTGAAAATCCAGAGGGCCAAAAGTGATGGTTGGTTCAACTTCCCTCCTCGAGCTGTCCACCCCCGAGCTTTCTCGCTGATTCCACCCCTTACGAGCCTGGTTGAAAACACCATCAGTAGATCCACCCGATATCACTTGATTACACCTAGAGTAGGGGATTTTCCCTGTGTTAGGATCAGTTAATATGGGTAATGTAACGATAATTGGGATTAGGCTAATTGGTACCAACAATTTCAGAATTTAGGTACTTATGCCTGGAGGTCTTGGGTTCAAGTGTTGGAGGAGGCGAAAGAAACCACTTTCCATGGGTGAGATATTCTATGAGTGATGGTGCATGGGCGTGGACTAGGGCTCATGCTGGACCATCCTAACGACCCATGACCAGTAGTGCTGCATGGGTATGGGCCGAAGCCTATGTTGGTTAAACCTAATGGCTCATGATCGTTACATGTAAAGTTTTTAGAAGGGGATGTTGAATAAAAACTTTAGCTTTTAGAACTGTTTTTCGAATATGAATCAGTTATTTGAGGAACTGATCCTGAAATCTTGCATGTTTATATCGATCAGTTAACTAAAATAATGTGTGATAAGCACGAATTTTATAGCGTTTTAAAGACTTTATTTTGTCGTATTCGTGCTTATCTGGCGTTTTTATTCCAAGTTTTGCGCTTAATTCGTGTTATTATTGCTATTTGCAGGTTTGACCAAAAATATAAAAGCCAAAGAAAAGAAAGAAAAGTCAAGCTTCGCAATGCCATGTCAGAAATATCCGGAAAAATAGGAAAATAGCACAAGGAGAACACCCGGACCTATGCACGGACCCCGTGTAAGGGTCCGTGTCATAAAATCCCAAGGAAGGAATTCACGAGCCAACACGGACCCCAAGACGGACCCCTACACGTAGGGGTGTTCAAACTTCGGATAAAACCGAAAAAACCGAAAATCCAAACCGAAAAATCCGAACACCAAACCGAACCGAAATCCGAATTTTGTAATTCGGATATAAATGTTAAAACCGAAGTTTATTTGGTTCGATTTCGGATTATATATGTCAAAACCGAAAAAACCGAAATTTCATTAAATTTATAATTTTTATATTTTTATTTATATTATATATTTTGTTATGATATTTAGTGAATGAAAAACCATTTTGAACAATTTTTAGTTGATTGTTGTTTGTTTAACTAATTTAGACCTTATGTTTAAATATTTTACTGAGGAAAAGTTAACATATTATATTTTATAATATATTTATATTATTAATTTAAATAATTATACCCAAACCGAATTAACCGACCGAAATAACCGAACCGTTTTGGTAGAAAACCGAACCGAACCGAAGAAAATAGTTCGGATATCAGATTATATATTTCTAAAACCGAAAACCGAAAAAACCGAAATAAAAAACCGAAAACCGAACCGAACCGACCGATGAACACCCCTACCTACACGGGTTCCGTGTCCAGCAACAGCCGAGAAAAGAATTTTTCGTACGAAGACGGACCCCAAGACGGACCCCTATACAGGGTCCGTGTCCAGTATCTCCCGGAAAGAATTTTTATTCGAATATACACGGACCCTACACCTGAGGCTTACACGGGGTCCGTGTACGTGATATCAGATCCAAAATTTTACGCAGATTCGATGGAGATTTGAAGGAATAAAAAGAAAAAAATAAAAGATAACGAGGACTTTTTTGGATCGAGAATTTTTGCAGCCGACTTGGGAGACGAGAAAAAGGGAGAACTTGGAAAACTTTTGAAGGCGACAGCGGCTTGGGAGAGACGAGAGGAAACCGCGCACTTCACACGCAAGGTCCGCGCACCATCGCTTAGATTTTCTCTTCTCTAGTTTTCTTATTTTCATTCATGAATTCGAATATTAGATTTGATTCTAGTTTTGAATTTATGGAATAGTTTTCTTGTGATCGGGACCACGATAAGGACAAACTTTTGATGATGTTCATTCACTGGATTATTTGATTTACGAATTAATTTACGTTATTGATTAATGTTTGTGTAATTTTCGTGCTCTTAATTTGGCCAATTATTTGCATGTTTGTTGTTTGATCTTGATTCGAAAGAGAATAGATTAAATTTTGCTTCAAAAATATTAATCAACACACTGTCAAATCGACTAGAAATAGTATTCGGTTTCAATGTGTGATTTTAGGCGACAGCTGTAATTCCATCGTTGAATAATGCGTTTTTGTTTGATTAGTTTCGATTAGAAATAATTGGACTGTTAAACGAAAATATGATTATAAATTCTAGAAATAGATTTATAGTTAATTCAGGGAATTTCATCGTGGCATCGAATAATCTGTGGTTAATTAATTCCAATGCGTGATAATAATCAAAGTTTGGACCGTTGTGTGTTCTCGGTCATTTTATTTAAATCTGAAAATATCACAAGTTTAAACCTGTTATGAAAATTCGATCCTAGTTATTAATTTAACATATTCTAATTTAATTTTACTAGTTTAAATTATCATCCATCACTTTGTCTTTTTGTCTAGATTAAATCAAATAATTTAGATCTAAGTATTTAAATAATAGTCTCTGTGGGATCGATACTTGACTTGTCGTCAATTTACTATAACTTGACCTAGTCCGCTTGCTAGAATTTTTCCCAACCGAAGTCGTCGGTCAAGTTTTTGGCGCCGTTGCCGGGGACTATTTGTTTAATATGAGGATAAATTATTTATTTGAGACTAGGAATTTATTCTTAGTTCTTATTTTATTTTTTTGAAGCATTTTTATTATTTTTTTTATTTCAGATTTTTGCTTTCTTTGGAGTTTGAATTGCGCACTTGAATTTTGATTGCCGGAGTCTAGCTCGTGTTATATGAGCTGTGCTCAAGGCGTCGTAAGTCTAGTGCCACTTGATCTAGAGATTGAAAGCACTCTTCCGCCGCATCCGTAGAGCTCGAAAGAACAACAACTTGGCTCTTGAATTCGAATATGAAGAGGAATCTGAATTAGAACTTAAACCAGAATTTAAAGACATGGCCCGAGAAGAAGATGAGCGTACTTTAATGGAGCTTCACAGACCAGCGTTTGGAGGCTATGGTTCTAGTATTGTCCGCCCTACAATTCAAGCGAATACATTTGAACTGAAGCCAGCCGTCATCTAGATGATTCAACTCCAAGTCAAATTTGGAGTATCACCTTCTGAGGATCCCAATGCACATCTGGAGAACTTTCTGTCAATCTGTGATAAAATCAAGTGCAATGGGGTGAGTACTTATGCCATTCGACTCAGATTATTTCCATTTTCCCTACAAGAAGAGGCTATGGAGTGGCTTCGAGACCTTCCTGCTGGTTCGATCACTACATGGGATGGATTAGTCGAGGTCTTCATGCACATGTATTTCCCCCTAACTAAGATTACACAATTGCGAAATGAAATCACATCATTCAGACAGAGAGATGGAGAATCTTTGAATTCAGCGTGGGCAAGGTTTAAGAAGATGTTGAGAATGTGCCCAAGACATGGTTTTTCGATAGGCCAGCAGATTTAGACGTTCTACTATGGGGTGGATCCATCTGTAAGATCTATGCTTGATGTACCAGCAAACGGTAGCCTATACAGGAAAACACCAACCACAGCGCTTGAAATCATATCTAATATGGCAGAGAGCAATGTGGGTTGGCAAGACAATCGAAAGGATAAGAAGGTTGGATTCCTTGAAATGGATGCCTTGATAGCGATCACAACAAAGCTTGATGGATTGACACATCAGATGGCACAGTTACAAGCACATAATCATTACCAGTCAAGCCAGTGCATCAAATTCAGGGAAACACTGAGATAGTTGGTGGATCATCTAGCGATATGCAATTCATGCCAGATATATCTTGCGAGGGAATATAGTGTTTTGGAGGGGACTCAGTGAACTATGTGGGGAACCAAGGTCGGCAACCATATAACCCATACAATTTCTCATATAATCCGGGCTGGAGGAATCATCCGAATTTTGGGTGGAGGCAATCAGAAAATTCTGTTGAGCAACCACATTTTAATCCTCCACAACATCCTACACAGCAAAAGCCTCCTCAGCAACCACCTAAACCTCCGCAAGGTACAGGACCTTCTATGCCACCCGGTTTCAAGCCACATGATAGCAAGTCAAATCTTGAGGATATGCTAGCCAAGTACACAGCATGGAATGAGATGAGATGGCAAAATCACGATGCCATGATGCAAATAGTGGAGACTCAACTAGGGCAGTTGGCGACACAAATGGCTACACGAGCTCCGGGTTCACTACCTAGTGACACGGAAAAGAATCCAAAGGGTGTCAATGCAGTCACAGTGACATCTCCCATGAAGCAAGAAATAGTTGATGTTGAGGAAAATGTGAAAGAAAAGGGGTCATCCAAGCAAGAACTCGAGGACGCAAGGAAAGCAGGTAAGTTTCTAAACTCGAACCCCACTGTTGATATTAATTCACTCCCGTTTCCCCAAAGAGCAAAGCAACTGCAACTGGATCTTCAATTTTCAAAATTTCTTGAGATTTTCAAAAAGCTGCACATAAATATCCCATTTGCAGAGGCTTTAGCTCAAATGCCCTCCTATGCAAAATTTCTTAAGGAAATTTTATCAAACAAGAGGAAACTAGTGGATTTTGAGACAGTGAAGCTTTCGGAGGAATGTTCTGCAATCTTACAAAATAAGTTGCCTCCAAAAGCTAAGGACCCAGGTAGCTTCTCTATTCCTTGTACCATAGAGAATTCATTTTTTGGTAAAGCTTTATGTGATTTAGGTGCAAGCATTAATTTAATGCCTTATTAATGTTTTGAGAAGCTAGGAATTGGTGAAGTTAAACCTACTAGGATTACCCTACAATTAGCTGATAGATCTATTAAATACCCTAGGGGAGTAGTAGAGGATGTTTTAGTGAAGGTTGACAAATTTATTTTACCAGTGGACTTTGTTGTGTTAGATATGGAAGAGGATCATGAGATTCCTCTTATTTTAGGAAGACCGTTTTTAGCCACTGGGAAGGCTCTGATAGATGTACACAAGGGTGAGTTGGTTTTGAGATTGAATGATGAGAGTGTGGTGTTTAATGTTTTCCAATCTATCAAATATCCCAATGATACATCTGACTGTTTTAGAATTGATGCTACTTACGAGTTTGTTAAGTATGGGTTGCAGGAATTACTTGGTGAGGATCCCTTGGCGGTCTGTTTGACCCATTCAAGCCCACAAGAATTGGGAAATCAAGAGTTAGACGAGTGTATTCATTATTTGGAGGCAGGCAGGCCGATTTCAAAAACGGTAAACTCTAGGATTGGGGAGCTTGGGCATGTCCCACGACCTTTAAAATCATCCATTGAAGACGCCCCAATCCTAGAGATGAAACCTCTTCCTTCGCACTTAAAATATCTATTCTTACTTGATAATGATAAATTGCCAATGATAGTCTCCTCCACTTTGACAGGTACAGAAGAAGAAAAGCTGTTGCGAGTTCTGAGAGATAATATCAAAGCCATAGGTTGGAGTATTGCAGACATCAAAGGGATCAGTTCATCCATGTGCATGCACAAAATTTTGATGGAGGCCGACCCCAAGACATCTACCCAACCTCAAAGGCGTCTGAACCCAGCTATGCAAGAGGTGGTAAAGAAAGAGGTGATAAAGCTACTGGACGCAGGTATTATTTACCCAATTTCTGATAGTAGGTGGGTAAGTCCAGTACAAGTTGTTCCGAAAAAAGGTGGGATCACTGTAGTGAAGAATGAAAACAATGAGTTAATTCCTACAAGAACTGTTACAGGGTGGCGTGTTTGCATTGATTATAGAAAACTTAATGACGCCACCCGTAAAGACCATTTCCCCCTCCCATTTATTGATCAAACGTTGGAAAGGTTAGCTGGACATCCTTTCTACTGTTTCCTGGATGGTTATTTGGGTTATATGCAAATTCCTATTGACCCTGAAGATCAGGAGAAAACCACTTTTACATGTCCTTACGGGACATTTGCATATAAATGAATGCCATTCGGTCTATGTAATGCACCAGCAACTTTCCAACGCTGCATGATGGCAATTTTTCACGACATGATTGAGGATTTTATAGAGATATTCATGGATGATTTTTCTGTCTTTGGCTCTTCATTTGATACTTGTCTGATTAATCTGTCTAAAGTCTTGGAGAGATGTGAGGAGTCAAATCTAGTTTTAAATTGGGAAAAATGCCATTTCACGGTGAGAGAGGGAATAGTGTTGGGGCACAAAATTTCTGAAACTGAGATTGAAGTTGATAAGGCTAAAATTGACGTAATAGAAAAATTCCCAGCCCCAACCAACATCAGAGGAGTGCGTAGTTTCCTAGGACATGCAGGGTTCTATAGGAGCTTCATAAAAGATTTTTCTTGCATTGCTAAGCCACAGACCAATTTTGAAAGGATCGGTTGGAAGGAAGAAAAGTGTTTAGAAGGGGGAGTTGAATAAACACTTCACGAATTTTAAATTCTCTTCGAGATTTGGATTCAATTTGGTTACAAACTGACTCTAGGTATCATGTCGATCAATGACAATCAGTTAAACTGAAGAAAAAAACAGTTGCGGAATATGAACTGACTGAAAGATAGAATATCTAACTGAAGTAAAAGAACACAATTGTTTCTGGATGTTCGGAGACTTGAATAACTCCTATGTCACCCCTTCTATCACGAAGATAGGATATCCACTAAAAGACTTTGATCAAATACAAGACTTGTACTGACCCACTTCAGTTTGGACTTATCAATGCCAAAACTGAAACTCTTAGCTACAAACGCTTTTACAGTCCTTGACTGAACTTAGCACGACTTAAAGAGTTTGCAGATATTACAAAGTGCTATTAAGCTCAAATATATAGCCTGAATGCTACTGATATATCAAGTGAGTGAGAGTTTTCGATATTTGAATGCAATAAAAGAATTTTGCAGCGTAACAGCAAGCTTGGAAATTCGTTGTAGGTTCGTTGGTTTCTCAGCTGCTCTCTTCAACTATTTATAAGCTTCCATTTCAATGGTAACATTAACTGCTGTTTGAATATTATATCCGTTGATATGCCACATCGTTATTCTTCTGACAACAGTACTCTGTGACCTCTGAAATGTGGCGTTCCACTAATAGTTGCAGACTGTAGTGGTACTATTTGTCGGTTGTTAATGACGCGTTCAGCTGAATTAATCAGCTGCTGGGCAATAAACTGGTGAGGAGAATAACTGAGTTGCGTTTCAGTTGTGTAGATCAGTTTACTATATTCAGTTGCTGAGTTCAGTTTACTAGATTCAGTTGGTTCGCATAATCAGTTGGCAATTTGTCAAACGCCTTAATTTTGTTTCCAACAATTTCCCCCTTTAAGGTGTTTGACAAAACTAAGCACAAAATAACTGAACAACTGAACTCATCGTAGATAACATAAAATTTTAGAATTGAGTAACAGACAATGACTCAAAGACTGCTCTTCTTTTGATGATCTAGCAGCTCTTTAATCTCTTCCCCCTTTTTGTCGAATAAACACATCTGAAGAGATAATTTCCGAACATCGATTGATAAGAGATTGACAAAAGAGGATATGTTAGAGACGACAGAGAGCATTGTGGTTTGCAATGAGTCTATTTTGCTTGTTACAAGCGTCTCCAGATTTTCAACTCGTTTGTTGATAACGTCTTGAGTGATGGAGAGACTCTGAGCCAAACCTTTGTTCTTTTGAATTGCATCCACTGACTGAGAAAGAGAGATTAAGGCTTCTTGAATTGCTTTCAGTTTCTCTGAGTTGAATTCTTCAGCATGTTCTAGCTTTAGAGAATGTGCTAGTTGAGTATGCTGAATTTTGTACAAATCATTAATCACTCTCTGTATATTATGCTGAATGTCCTTAATCTCTTCAAGAGAAAAATCAAGATCTTTGGCAGAGTGAGGATTTGGCTGATCCGACGCTCCAGTTTCCTGAGAGAGTCGATCAAAAACCACCATGGTTCTTTCAGATATCATTGTTGCAGCAATAGTCGATGCTGGAATATCTGTTTCAGTTACTTCCACTTGGACCAGAGGAGGTGAAGACTGAAGTTGATTAGCATTTGAGCTTTCCTGCTGAATGTGAGAGTTTGCAGGGTCTTCAACTAGAGGGTCATGAACTGATGCTTCTGCCTGATGATCATCTGAGATTCGAGCTGACACAACAGTTAGAGGATTTTTAGAAGTAGTCAATAGATCCTCCAGATTCTCAGTAATGTGGTGATCTGGTGATTGATCAGACATTATTTCTTGAACATTTGGTTCAGAAATGACAGTTTCAACTGGCTCGTTAGTTAAGATGGGATTCTCTTCAACCGTTTGATCAGCGGAGTGATCAACTGACAAGGGTTCATTGGTGGAAGTTTCTTGAATCACTGATTGAATGATTTCATCAATATGAGCTAGTGTCAAATCAGCTTCAAAATACATCTTGGGATCATCAATAGGAGAAGGTGACACAAATGAAGATGGAGCAATTGAAGATGAGGAGACATCTGCTTTTTGAGAAAGGATAGCAGTATTGTCCTTGTCAGACTTTCCAGCTGATTGTTCAGCAAATCTTCAGTCACAATTTCTTGAGAAAATTCTGGTATGATCAGTTCTTGATCCATTTTCCACTGTTTAATTTCTGCTTGTAGTCCAATTAAATCTCTCTCCAGTTGAGCATAAACTGCTTTATCATTGAATACAGTTGGACTTGTGGGATTGAAATTTTGCCGAAGCTCAGTAACAATCTGCTTCAGCTTCTTTTCTCTTGAAAGATCAAAGAAATACCTCTTCCTCTGCAAAGCTTGATAAATTGAAGAAGCTTTGACAAACTTCAGCACTGCTCTTTCTAGAGCAATAAATCTTTTCAGCTTAGACTTTTTGTTGAGGTCCTTGGCAAAAACATAGACTCTGAAATTTAACCATTCTTCAAAAACTTGGAGCTTTTCTTCAGCAAATTTATTGACCTCTTTCCAAATTAGATCAATGTGAGTTTGAATGGCATTCGAAGGTCTGGGCTCTTCTTGTATTTTACCTTTGCCCTTGGAGTCAGTCAAAATATGAGGAATGGTTAATCCAGACGTAGTTGCATCAATCTTTTTTCTGAGCACAACCTCTGTTGGTCCGGCAAATGGTAAAGGGGAGTAAGGAGAAATACTAATAAGTGGAGCTTTTACTCCAGCAAGTCTGGTTTTATCACTAGATTTAGTGATTATACTCTTTGGCGGAATGGTGAACAAGGGTAATTGATCCTCAGTTGAGGACTCAGTTGGAATTGCCTTCAATGGAACAGCCTGGATTGGCTGTTGAGCTCCTGATTTCATCAACTTATCGGTTGGAAAAACTTCAAGTGTAGCAGTAGGTTTGGTTTTCAGTGTCCGTGGTTTCTTGGCAATTGGAGGAGACGGGGTCTTCTCTACATCAGAATCACTGATAAGCAGTTTGTACTTTGAAGTATTCTTCTGTGGTAGAGCCTGGGCAATCTTAACTGATTTGGGAACAGCCTGCTGCGTCCCAATCTCTGTTTTGATCTTAACAAATTTTTCAGGAGTGATGTCCAACTTAGTTTTTAAAGGCAAGATATTCTTGGCATTGAACACTTTGAATTAAGATAATATCTCTGAATCATCAGTTACTAACCCTTTGACTTTCATCAAATAGCTCAGTTGAATTGCAAAACCTTTGGACTGCTTGGTGGAAGAGAACATATTCTTCAAGATGTTGAAAAGAAGGTGCTTCCAGTTGAGTCTCCGTCCAGCCATGATGACAGTAATGGCTTGAAAATTTCCAAGGTTAAAGCAGCAAAGGATCCTGCCTTTGCCAATAGCCCCTTGGCTACAATGTCGGCCAGTAACTGAACCTTATGCTTCAGCTCCTTCTTTGGATCGGAAACTTTGATTTTCCGTCCATCAGCAGAAAGTAAGGTTTGAATTTCTTCGATATAAGATGCTTTGACATTAGCAAGTTGTGCCAACCCATCGGAAGTCAGCAAAAATAATTCTCCAAGAGAGTCCTCAGAAATGGTCAACAATTGATTGTTGACAGTGGAGATGATGTTACCTTCAGAGTTGATAAATCCATTTGAGTAGAAATCTTGAAGTTCCTTTGGATAGATTTCTTGAGAGAATTGCCCTAAGAAAGTTTTCAACCCTGCTGATTCAAGCTTCAGAAAAACATTTTTCACATCGGCTTCTCCGATTGATAGGGATGACTCAAAATTGATAGCCATAGCGTTCAATAAATGTGACGGAATTTGATTTGCCAATGCTGAGATTAAGAAAACCTGAAATTTCACAAGAAACAAGCTCGGAGTGTATAAGTTTTCTCTTGAAAGTTGATGTACGCGTAAGAATAAACTGAAGTTAAGCGGGGAAATGTACTTATGTACGTGACTGTTCAAATTATGGACACGTGTTAGTCCATTGAAAATTTGAGTGAAAACATGTGTATGTGTGCTGTAAGCGTGTGCACAAATTAAACGCTTAATATGCGTTCACGTTTTAAGATAGGATAAGATTCATCATGAAATAGCTGACAGTCACGTCACTTGATTTGGAATATAATATGGTTAATTAGATAGCTTATATGAGAAGATTAGTGAAATACCCAACTGAACGATCAGTTGTAAGACTGAGTCTTTTCAGTTGAGAGTTGACTAACATTTGTCTTCTTAGCTAAACTCTTAAAACCAATATTCCCCCTTAATAGATGCATATAAAAATTATAAGCAATATTAATTAAAATTATCCTGATGCTTAGTAGTGTAAGTGTCTGCTGTAATGACATTGTCCTTTCATCTTCCTTGTCCTGGTCTATAAATAAGAGTAGAACAGTTAGTTGCAAATATATCAGCAAAAAGAAATTCAACAGCTAAAATGGCAGATGCAAGTGGTTCAAAAGCTCCGGATATGGCTGAAGAATTTATGCGAGCTGCACTAGAGAAAAGGAAGGAGACAATAGAAGAAGAAGTCTTCCATCAAACCCTTCGCTACTGGGAGGATTTACAAGAACTCCAGTTACTTTGGGAGAATGAGATGGCTACCACTCCCGTCCTGGTGGAGAAACTGGAGAAAAATCGAAAGCGCCTGCACGTGGCACACACGGTGAATATATTCGAGTATGACAGAGATTATCAGCTGATGCTCTATAAGGAGAAGAAAATCCTAGAGCTTATGGCTGAATCTGACAGCTTCCATAAGACTTCCACTGGAGATTTATCTCAATGGATGAGCAAGTGGAGAGCTTTTGTTCAGGAAGAATTGAACACTGTAATCCATGATGATTTCTTCAGATGAATAAAATGTCATTCCAGTTTATCTCTGTCTTTATTTTCCTGTATTTGTTTTCAATTTTATCAGCTGACAAATAACTCATAAGCAAGATTACTGATAAAGATTAACTGATAAAAATTAAGATAAATCAATTAAGCCAAGTATATTGCAAAAATGAGAAAACTTAGTCTCAGCCAATGGTTTGGTGAAGATATCAGCTGCTTGCTAATCAGTTGAAACATATTCCAGTCTGATGTCCTTCTTCAAGGCATGATCTCTGATGAAGTGATGCCTGACATCTATGTGCTTGGTCCTGGAGTGAAGAACTGGATTGTAGGTAATAGCAATCATGCTTGTATTGTCACAAATTATGGGTGATTCTTTTGCATCAATTCCATAATCTCTCAGTTATTGCTGAACCCAGAGCAATTGAGCACAGCAGCTTCCAGCAGCAAGGTATTTTGCCTCAGTTGTGGAAGTTGCTATGGATGTTTGCTTCTTGCTGAACCAAGAGATCAGTCTGTCTCCTAGAAACTGACATGATCCACTTGTACTTTTACGATCAAGTTTATATCCTGCATAATCTGCATCTGAATATCCAACTAAATTGAAAGATGAATCCTTAGAATACCATAACCCAACATTTTGTGTGCCTTTTAGATATTTTAGAATATGCTTGGCAGCTGTGAAATGTGATTGCATAGGATTTTCCTGAAATCTAGCACACATGCAAATAGCAAATACAATATCTGGACGACTAGCAGTTAGGTACAATAATGAACCTATTAAACCACTGTAAAGCGTCATCTCAACTGATATTCCCCCTTGATCTGTGTCCAGTTTTACTGATTTACTCATGGGAGTATTTGCAACTGAACACGATTCCATGTCAAACTTCTTCAGTAATTCCTTTGTGTATTTAGTTTGACTAATGAAAGTACCCGACTCCAGTTGCTTCACTTGTAATCCAAGAAAGAATGTCAGTTCACCCATCATGCTCATTTCAAATTTCTCCTGCATCAACTTAGCAAATTTCTCGCATAATTTGGGGTTAGTTGAGCCAAAGATGATGCCATCAACATAAATTTGAACGAGTAGAATATGATCATTCTTGGAGAATTTGAGCAAAGTCTTGTCAACTGTTCCAACAGAAAAATCGTGATCAGTTAGAAATTTTGAAAGAGTGTCATACCAAGCTCGTGGAGCTTGCTTAAGACCATATAAGGCTTTGTTCAAATGGTAGACATGATTAGGAAGGTGAAGATTGATAAAACCTGGAGGTTGTTCAACGTAGACTTCTTCCTGCAACTGGCCATTTAGAAATGCACTCTTTACGTCCATCTAGTAGACTTTGAAGTTTTTGAATGAAGCATAGGCAAGGAAAATTCTGATTGCCTCCAGTCTTGCAACTGGTGTATATGTCTCATCGTAGTCAGTTCCTTCTTCTTGCCTATAACCTTGTGCTACTTGCCTTGCTTTGTTGCGCACAACTGAACCATCTTCGTTCAGTTTGTTCCTGAAAACCCATTTTGTACCTATAACAGTTTTTGAAACTGGTCTTGAAACTAGGTTCCAGACATTTTTATGGATAAACTGATTTAACTCTTCTTGCATTGCATTTATCCAGTTTGGATCAGCAAGAGCTTCATCAACTTTCTTTGGTTCCAGTTGTGATACAAAAGCTGAGTGAATAAATAGATTGAGCATCTGATTTCTTGTTCTCACTGGATCAGATGGATTACCTATCACCAATTCTGAAGGATGTGATTTCTTCCATCTGAGTTCAGCGTTCATTGCTTCTGATTCAGCAACTGTTCTGTGGGCAACTGAATGTTTTCAGTTTCAGTTGGAGCGATTTCAGTTGGTAACTGAATATCATTTGTTTGCTCTATCAACTGATAGTTAGGAACAGCTTCTGGTTCAACTGGTTGATCTAATACTTCTGGTTCAGGTGTTTGGAGGTTGTTTTGATTGATATGATTGTCTTCTTCATCATCATCCTCCAAACTGATATTTGTAAATCTATCCACTAGCTCAACTGGATCAGTTGGCCTATCAGTTAGTACAGTTTCTTCAAAAACAACATGGATAGATTCTTCAACATTCAGAGAATTTTTATTAAAAACTCTATAGGCTTTGCTCACCGAAGAATATCCAAGAAATATTCCCTCTGCATATTTTGCATCAAAAGTTTTTAAATAATTTTTGCCATTGTCAAGAATGAAGCATCTGCAGCCGAATATTTTGAAATAAGAAACCACACTTTTTCTTCCATGCCAGATCTCATAAGGTGTTTTCATATGATTCTTATTAATCATTGATCTGTTCTGAGTATAACATGCAGTGTTTACTGCCTCTGCCCAAAATCTTTGAGAAATACCCGAATCAGCAAGCATTGTTCTAGCAGCTTCTTTAAGGGTCTGATTTCTCCTTTCAGCTACACCATTTTGCTGAGGAGTTCTAGCTGCTGAGAGCTCATGCTTAATTCCAGTATTTTTTAAAAAATTTGAAAGAATTTGATTGATGAATTCAGTTCCTCGATCGGATCTGATTCTATCAATACCAACTGATTTTTCATTTAATAATCTTTTGAAAAGCTTGATCAGTTGTGCAACAGTTTGGTCTTTTGTCTTGAGAAAAATAATCCAAGTAAATCTTGAAAAATCGTCTACAACTGCCAAGGTGTATTTCATTCCCCCTAAGCTCATGACCGGTATTGGACCAAATAGATCCATGTGCAACAGCTCTAAGCATCGTGTGGAGGATTTACGGCCCTTGTTTTTAAAAGAAGATTTTACTTGTTTACCAAACTGACATGCTGGACAAATTTTGTCTTTGATAAAATCTATTTCGGGCAAACCAGTGACAAGATCGTGGCTACTCAGATATGCAATAGATTTGAAATTCAGGTGGTTTAATCTCTTATGCCACAACCAGTTTTGAGAAAATTTTGAAGCAACTAAACATACTGGTGCATAAGGTTGATCATTCCAACTAACTTTGTATGCATTTCCACACCGTTTGCCAGTTAGGATGATCTCATTATTTGAGAATTTGATTGAACAAGAATGTTTGTCAAACTGAACTGAGAATCCATTATCGCATAATTGACTGATGCTAATTAGATTATACTTGAGATTCTCAACTAATAAAACATCATTAATGATAAAGTTACCATGGATAAACTTACACTTACCCACAGTTTTACCTTTAGAATTATCTCCAAAACTGATGTTTGGTCCAGTGTACTTAACCAGTTGAGATAACAAGTTTGACTCTCCTGTCATGTGTCGTGAGCATCCGCTATCCAAATACCATATTGATTCAATGCTTGTACCTGTTACCTGCAATCACACACAAGATAAGATTCTGGTACCCTTTTCTATTTGGGTCCGAAATTGATTAGTCCTTTAGGAATCCAGACTTGGATCAGTCTAACTGACCGTCCAGTTGATGTATTCCAGATGGTCTTTCCCGATCTATGTGTGCTTGGTGTATGGTGTGCAGAAGATACAACATGTGATTTGCCCTTTTTCAACTGATTGTTCAGCCAGTATCTTTTCTGAACTGGCTTCATGTTATAGTAATTGGAGTAGCCATTTGAATAATTTTTGCTAAAGCTTTTTGGTGACTGACTGCGTGAATCAGTTACCTCTTTTGGGCTATAACCAATACCACATCTTTTGCCCTTGTTCATACTTTCAGTTGGCTGTTCAACCAATTTACTTAGTTCCGGTTGTTTTTGTTCCATAACTGATTTGACAAAGTGAATATATTTTCCTTTGCCCATAATCAGTTTTGGTCGAGTATCTTTGGGAGACATTTCATCTTGGTTGCTGAACCCTAAACTAGTTTTATTAGTAACTGATTTCTGTGAGTTCTGTATATCAGTCAATGCAACAGATGATTTGTTCCAAGCCTGAATAAGCTCAGTTTGCTTTGATTTTTCAAGCATTAACTTTTGAATCATTAATTGATCCTTGCTTCTTTCAGTATTGAGTTCAGCAATCTCCTTTTTCAGACTCAACATATCAACTGATTCATCAGTTTTAGTTTTATTGTCTATAGGATCAGTTTGCTTTACTCTAGCCTTTTCAAATGATAAGGCAAGCTTATGATACTCACTAACCATATCATGCAAAGTTGAAATAAGTTCTTCTCTGGTAAAATCAGTTGAGCTAAAGTCAAATACCTGTTGGCTGTTGGACCCCAGTTCTATATCACCAGCCATCAAGCATTTCACTTCCTCTTGATTGTCACTAGAACTGCATGAAGTTTTTGGTTCTGACCCCTCGCTGTCAGTTTCTGCCCATTTTGATTTGCTCTCTTCAGCCAAGAGCACTTCATGCTTCTTCCTAGAGAACTTCTTATCATCCTTAGATCTCTTTTTGTGCTCATATGTTTTCTTTCTTCTTTCAGTTGAGCCTTGACTGTCTTTCTTTGGTTTGGTACAGTCAGCAATAAAGTGACCTGGTTTGCCACAGTTGTAGCAAGCGTTTGATTCTTCCTTGGAATTGCTTCTTTGATATTTATTCTGAAAATTTCCCTGATATTTCCTCATAAATTTTCCGAACTTTTTAATGAACAATGACATGGCATCATTGCTAAGTTGATCAGCAGATTTTTCAACTGAGCCAGTTGAATCTGTTCTAACAGCAGCTAAGGCAGTCGTGGCTGCTGGAGTAGAAGATTCTCTTTCTCGAGTTTGCAGCTCAAACTCGTAAGCTTTCAAATCAGCAAATAGATCATGAAGCTTAACTTTGTTCAAATCCTTGGATTCCCTCATTGCCATGGTCTTCACATCCCACTTCTTGGGAAGACCTCTGATTACCTTCAATGCAACTTCTTTGTTTGTGTACACTTTTCCAAGTGCATTTAATTAATTGATGATGCAGCTTGTTCTTTCATCATATTCATGCATTGTTTCACCAACTCTCATTTTGATATTGTCAAACTTCTGAACAGCAACAGAAAGTTAGTTTTCTTTGGTTTGTTCGTTCCCTTCGCAAAGCTGGATTAGCTTCTCCCAAATCTCTTTGGCTGTCTTGCACATTTTAATTTTGCTGAAGGTTACTTTATCCAGCGTCTTGTATAATATGTCCTTTGACACATTATCCAAATTGGCTTTTCTTTTATCCTCTATCGTCTATTCTTCTCTGGGCTTTTCTATACGATGAGGTGCCCCATCAGTGATGGCAACAGCTGTGTTGGCTTTCAAAATCTTCATGGGTCCGTCAGTTATAACGTACCACATATCATTATCTTGTGCAGCTAAGTGAGCCTGCATTCTTATTTTCCAGTCATCAAAGTCCTCTCTGGAAAACATTGGAATCTTGTTAAAAGAAGACATACTGAACAGTTTGAGTAAGATATTCTGAGACGAAATACAACTGCTCTGATACCACTTGAAAGGATTGGTTGGAAGGATGAAAAGTGTTTAGAAGGGGGGTTGAATAAACACTTCACGAATTTTAAATTCTCTTCGAGGTTTGGATTCGGTTTGGTTACAAACTGACTCTAGGTATCACGTCGGTCAATGACAATCAGTTAAACTGAAGAAAAGCAGTTGCGGAATATGAACTGACTGAAAGATAGAATATCTAACTGAAATATAATAACTGAAGTAAAAGAACACAATTGTTTCTGGATGTTCGGAGACTTGAATAACTCCTACGTCACCCCTTCTATCACGAAGATAGGATATCCACTAAAAGACTTTGATCAAATACAAGACTTGTACTGACCTACTTCAGTTTGGACTTATCAATGCCAAAACTGAAACTCTTAGCTACAAACGCTTTTACAGTCCTTGACTGAACTTAGCACGACTTAAAGAGTTTGCAGATATTACAAAGTGATATTAAGCTCAAATATATAGCCTGAATGCTACTGCTATATCAAGTGAGTGAGAGTTTTCGATATTTGAATGCAATAAAAGAATTTTGCAGCGTAACAGCAAGCTTGGAAATTCGTTGTAGGTTCGTTGGTTTCTCAGCTGCTCTCTTCAACTATTTATAAGCTTCCATTTCAATGGTAACATTAACTGCTGTTTGAATATTATATCCGTTGATATGCCACATCGTTATTCTTCTGACAACAGTACTCTGTGACCATTGAAATGTGGCGTTCCACTAATAGTTGCAGACTGTAGTGGTACTATTTGTCGGTTGTTAATGACGCGTTCAGCTGAATTAATCAGCTGCTGGGCAATAAACTGGTGAGGAGAATAACTGAGTTGCGTTTCAGTTGTGTAGATCAGTTTACTATATTCAGTTGCTGAGTTCAGTTTACTAGATTCAGTTGGTTAGCATAATCAGTTGGCAATTTGTCAAACGCCATAATTTTGTTTCCAACAAATTTGCTGATAAAAGATGTGCGCTTTGATTTTTCTGATGAGTGTGTGCAGGCATTTCAAATTTTGAAAGAGAAATTAATCACCGCACCTGTGATGATAGCACATGACTGGGGGTCGCCATTTGAGGTGATGTGTGATGCAAGCGACACAGCTCTGGGGGCAGTGTTAGGGCAAGAGAGGGAAAAATGCATCTATGTCATCTACTATGCTAGTATGACACTATCAGCTGCCCAACTAAACTATGCCACTACAGAGAAGGAGCTTTTTGCTGTGGTTTTTGCTCAGGACAAATTTAGATCTTATTTAATAGGAAGCAAAGTTATAGTGCACACCGATCATTCGGCCTTGAAATATCTGATGGCAAAAAAGGATGCAAAGCCAAGGCTAATCCGCTGGATTCTTCTGTTGCAGGAATTTGACTTGACGATAATCGATAGAAAGGGAACAGAGAACCAAGTTGCTGACCATCTCTCGCGTCTGGAGAATCCAAGTTCAGGTAAGGATATTATTCGCGATGATTTCCCAGATGAACAACATTTTGAGATCAACAGTTTACCCTGGTATGCCGATTTTGTTAATTATCTATCCAGTAAGTTCATTCCTCCCCATTTTACTTATCAGCAAAAGAAATTTTTTTTCTCAGATTTGAAATATTATTTAGCGGAGGATCCTTATTTGTTTAGAATATGTGCAGATGGCATAATCCGTAGATGCATTCCCCAGGAAGAGGTAAGTGAAATTTTGTTTCATTGTCATGCTGGTCCGGTTGGAGGCCATTTTGGGGCAACTAGAACTGCGTCAAAAGTCCTCCAGTCTTGTTTTTATTGACCTACTCTGTTTAAGGACACACATGAATATGTTACAAAATGTTCAGATTGTCAGCGCATAGGTAATATCTCTAGGAGACATGAATTGCCTCTCAATAATATTTTAGTGTGTGAGCTATTTGATGTATGGGGTATAGATTTCATGGGTCCGTTTCCAGTTTCTTTTGGGAACAAGTATATTTTGGTGGCTGTTGATTACGTGTCTAAGTGGGTGGAGGCACTTGCATGCAAAACTAATGATTCTAGGGTTGTCGTTCAATTTCTCATGAAAAATATATTTTCACGTTTTGGCACACCTAGAGCCATTATTAGCGATGGGGGTACTCAATTTTGTAATCGTCAGTTTGACAGTCTGTTGGCTAAGTATGGGGTCCGACATAAGGTGGCAACACCTTATCATCCTCAAACTAGTGGCCAAGTCGAGGTATCGAACAGAGAACTTAAACGCATTCTTGAAAAGACTGTCGGTGCTTCAAGGAAAGAATGGTCTAGAAAACTCGACGATGCACTTTGGGCTTACCGCACTGCTTTTAAAACTCCCATTGGCATGTCTCCTTTTAAATTGTTATATGGGAAATAATGTCACCTACCTGTTGAACTTGAACATAAGGCTTTTTGGGCTACTAAATTTTTAAATTTTGATGCTAAAGCAACAGGTGACGATAGAGTGCTGCAACTGAATGAACTGGATGAGTTTAGGTTGGATGCTTATGAGAATGACAAGCTTTACAAGGAGAAAACTAAACGTTGGCATGATCAGAACATCGTCCATCGAGAATTTTTAGTGGGACAACTGGTACTATTATACAT
Organism: Primulina tabacum; assembly: GCF_025594145.1. Taxonomy (NCBI): domain Eukaryota; kingdom Viridiplantae; phylum Streptophyta; class Magnoliopsida; order Lamiales; family Gesneriaceae; genus Primulina; species Primulina tabacum. The sequence goes on along the minus strand of NC_134556.1, from coordinate 7,260,039 downwards.
TTCTCGATTGAAATTAATGCCAGGTAAGTTGCGTTCACGATGGTCAGGACCATACACCATCACACAAGTTTTCCCTTATGGGACAATGGAGATCACTAGTGAAGCAAGTGGAGCATTCGAGGTGAATGGGCATAGGCTGAAGGTTTATCATGGTGGTGCCATACCCGATGACCCGACCACCGTGGATCTGCAGGATCCAAAATGAATAAGGGGAGTACAATCACGCTATCGACTATAAATTTAGCGCTTGCTGGGAGGCAACCCAGTGTTTAGTTTTATCTTTTTCCTTCATCTTTCATTTTAGTTTTCTTTCGTTTTGCTTTATTCATATTTCGTGAGCTGATCTCAGAAAATGGTGGTGTAGGTAATTTATTCACTGGCGGTGGATGTCTCAAGTGTCGGGATTCTATTAGGACGAGCAGATTCAGAACGTCAAATAGACCAGGGAAGTTTCTGTACAATTCTTGCATCTTGTGTGCTTGGTTGAGTTTCAATTTTGATGTGTAGATTTATAGAATTGTACATTCATTGATTCGCATATTAATTAGTGTAAAAAAAAAATTCACTTTGATGTCCCGAGCTGACACGGATCCATATCCGAACCCCAACACGGGGTCCGTATCTAATTCCCCCCAAAATTTAAAAAATTCCGAACCTAGCCGGACCCTATTACGGTTCGACGCTTTCAGAATCTTTCCCTTTCGCGAAACAACACAGGCCCCTACACGGGGTCCGTGCCTTCTATTTTTCGAACTGATGCATGATAGCTTTGCTCAATTTTCTAGTTTGTTTATTTTACATTTCATTCAGATGATGTTGTTGTTCTTAGGGGACCTCTTATTATTTATGATTATTTATGATTATTCTCGTTTGGATTTTGTTTAAGTGCTTGAGTGTTTTTCCTATTCCTTTTTACGTTTCCTTGTGTATTCGATGTCTTACTTTTCAGGTATTGATGCATTCTACCCCATTGTCACCACCTACTCGATATTTTTCCAGGGAAGTGTGTTTGCTTTAACTGCCTTGCTAATTCATGTTACATCGCTTTACACTGAGGGCAGTGTCGATTTCAAAGTGTGGGGGTGGGCCAGTTTTGTTACACATCGTTGCACAACACTTTTCACGTAGGATGAGACTATATCTAGATAAAGAACCCTTGTTTTACTTGATACCCGGATTAATTTGTTAGATTTTTTGATCGCTCGTGAAATCGTTTCATGCCTAGTATTGAATGAGAGGAGTCGTAGTTTCAAGGAGAGAGTCAGACATGAACCAGTTTTGTATTGACATTTCATTCCATGCACGTTGTCAGACTCCCGCTCGTTAATGGTAAATTGGTGCAAGGTGAATTAAAAAAAAAAAGGAGATAGAACACCCTAGAACTCGTCTGACTAGCCCTCGAAGCGAAAATACGAACGATAGTAACCTAGGGATGATTTAGGCGATCTTTGGACCGTTTGAGCCTTTCAAGCCTACCCGATGTATCATTTATTGTCTCTAGTAACCCTTCTTGAGCCTATAAAAATCGAATGGTGTGTGTCAGTGACACACAATTAGACCACATTCGTAATTTATTCAATGTCCCACATCAACTACCAAAATTTTAGCCTATACACTTTTATCCCACCCGAACTTTGAGAGAAATAAACCCTTCGAGCACTTTGAAATGTTCCAACACTCACATGTGTAGAAAAGACATATTTGAAGGAGTTGTTGAATTACCTTTGAATGAAAAGAATTGGATTTATGATTGAAAAAAAAAAGAAATGATGTAAAGTGTATGGTATTGAAGACACCCGAAAAATCTGTGAGTGAAAGTTGAAGGTCAATGAGAAAGGAAGGAGATAATAGAGCTCTAAAGATGATAAAAATATAGTGATTGGTGACGAGTTAAGAGTTGAATGAATGCGCTGTAGGAATATGTTTATTCTCTCTCGCTTTTGATTCCCATGCCTTCTATTGTAGCCGTGAGCCTTGGCTTTACGTTATAAGCTTAAAAAAACCTATTAACCAAGTCATTATCAGTTCAATATTTAGTAGAGAGGGGTATGAAAGTCAAGCATATGGGGAATTTAAAAAAAAATAAAAAAATGATGAATATAAGTGATCCTGAAACCAAGTAGCTGTTGATGAGTGTGAATTCTGACATGCACACTACACACATCTCATTCTGTTGATCTTGACTGGGTAATGTTTGAATCTTTATTTGCGATGAAAACGAATCTTATGATATTCGAAGCATGATCTTTTGACCGGGAGTGATAGAATTTGACAAATTGAGAAGTTTTGATTGTACTACTTGAGTTCTAAATCTAAGATATGTCTCATCTTTATTTCTTGTCTGATTTGTTCGAGGACGAACAAAGGTTAAGTGTGGGGGAGTTGATAAGCACGAATTTTATAGCGTTTTAAAGACTTTATTTTGTCGTATTCGTGCTTATCTTGCGTTTTTATTCCGATTTTTGCGCTTAATTCGTGTCATTATTGCTATTTGCAGGTTTGACCAAAATATATAAAAGCCAAAGAAAAGAAAGAAAAGTCAAGCTTCGCAATGCCATGTAAGAAATATCGGGAAAAATAGGAAAATTGCGCAAGGAGAACACCCGGACCTATGCACGGACCCCGTGAGAGGGTCCGTGTCATAAAATCCCAAGGAAGGAAATTCACGAGCCACCGAGAGAAGAAATTTTCGTACGAAGACGGAACCCAAGACGGACCCCTACACGGGGTCCGTGTCCAGCATCTCCCGGAAAGAATTTTTATTCGAATATACACGGACCCTATACCTGAGGCTTACATGGGGTTCGTGTACGTGATATCAGATCCAAAATTTTACGCAGATTCGATGGAGATTTGAAGGAATAAAAAGAAAAAAATAAAAGATAACGAGGACTTTTTTGGATCAAGAATTTTTGCAGCCGACTTGGGAGACGAGAAAAAGGGAGAACTTGGAAAACTTTTGAAGGCGACGGCGGCTTGGGAGAGATGAGAGGAAACCGCGCACTTCACACGCAAGATCCGCGCACCATCGCTTAGATTTTCTCTTCTCTAGTTTTCTTATTTTCATTCATGAATTCGAATATTAGATTTGATTCTAGTTTTGAATTTATGGAGTAGTTTTCTTGTGATCGGGACCACGATAGGGACAAACTTTTGATGATGTTCATTCACTGGATTATTCGATTTACGAATTAATTTATGTTATTGATTAATGTTTGTGTAATTTTCGTGCTCTTAATTTGCCCAATTATTTGCATGTTTGTTGTTTGATCTTGACTCGAAAGAGAATAAATTAAATTTAGCTTCAAAAATATTAATCAACAAACGGTTAAATCGACTAGAAATAGTATTCGATTTCAATGTGCGATTTTAGGCGACAGCTGTAATTCATTCGTTGAATAATGCGTTTTTGTTTGATTAAATTCGATTAGAAATAATTGGACTGTTAAACGAAAATAGGATTATAAATTCTAGAAATAGATTTATAGTTAATTCAGGGAATTTCATCGTGGCATCGAATAATCTATGGTTAATTAATTCTAATGCGTGATAATAATCAAAGTTTGGACCGTTGTGTATTCCCGGTCATTTTATTTAAATCTGAAAATATGCCAAGTTTAAACCTGTTCTGAAAATTCGATCTTAGTTATTAATTTAACATATTCTAATTTAATTTTACTAGTTTAAATTATCACCAATCACTTTGTCTTTTTGTCTAGATTAAATCGAATAATTTAGATCTTAGTATTTAAATAATAGTCTCTGTGAGATCGATACTTGGACTTTTCGTCCATTTACTATAACTTGACCTAGTCCGCTTGCTAGAATTTTTCCCAACCGAAATCGTCGGTGATGCCCTGGGATGTCCCGGGTCATGGATAGGCCCTGCGACTTCCTGGGCCGTGGAGCATATCCATGATTGGTGCCCGGGCCAGGATGGGATGCTCTCAGGCCGGTAGCATGACAAAATGGATTAATACCCTGAGACATTTGACCACCCGGGACATGATTTCCCCGAGACGTGGAATACCCGAGCTCTTCTGTAATTACTCGAGAGGCATTCTGCTCGGCCACCTCGAAACGAGTGAAGCATTTAATGGCGCCAACTATGTAGAGCATGCACAACCGACCTATTTCTGACAATGACATTAATTGTTGATGAAGTCAAGTGGGCTGGACGTGACTAGTGTAAGATTTGACATGTTAGACTAATAGGGTATAATCAGCCGCCCTACTATCATTAATGCTCAAACATGAAAAACGAGGTCATCATTGCATCCTCTACTATAAATACCAGGTTCTTTATTTGCATTTACTCTAGATTGAGATATTAACTCACATCAAATACTCTCATTTATTGCTCATTTTACTCCCACTATCCACACCAATCACACAGCCATCCCTTGGCTACATTGTTTTTATTGCTTGATTACTCTTCTGACTTAAGCATCGGAGTGGTCACGCCGGACACCCTTCCGGCGCCCATTCACTTGATTACTTTCTTGTTTGCAGATCTCTCGGATTTTTCAGGGAGGAAGTTCAATCCAGACGTTCAACTCATATTTCCTTCAATATTTTGATAGTATACCCGGCAGAGTTCCCAACCCGACTCGTTCATTTTGCCCGGGTTGCATCATTGGCGCCGTCTGTGGGAAATCTGAGTTCTAAGGCGTTGATATGGCCCCTACTAGAAGAGCAAACCAAGACACTTCTCGAGTTCAGGAGGAGAACAATACCCGTATTTCTGGTGCAGGTGGCCCTCCCCCTAATGGTCCTCAACCCACCATTCATTTAACTCCCGAGGAGTTAAAAAAGATTATAACTGATGCTGTTAAGATGGCTACAGCAAAGAAGGCCACCACTTGTCATTCCAGTCATCCCGAGCGGCAACGTGAGCAGCCGCAAGAGGAAGAGAGAAGGGAGGAGGAGAGGGAATCAAGCGCGGGTTCTAAGTCCCCCATTGTTGCGGAAGAATTAGGGGAATTGAGGAAGAAAGTAAAGATATTGGAGGGACAGATTGGTTCTAAGGACAATGTTCATGTTGTCAAAGGTTGCCCGTTCTCAGATATCATTGTCCGAGAACCATTACCCGGGCATTTCAAGTCAGCCAAAATCAAGGACTATGATGGGAGTTCCGATCCCGACGAGCACCTCACTCGTTTCGAAAACATAGCTTTGTTGCATTGTTATGGAGACCAAATTAAATGTAAAGTGTTCCTCACCACCTTAGTGGACTCCGCACAAAGATGGTTTGTCGGGTTGACGCCACAAAGAATCAATTGCTTTGAAGATTTCCAAAAGGTATTCTTGCATCAATTTAGCAGCAGCAAGAAGCACAAGAAGACTGCTTTCAGTTTATTTGAGGTAAAGCAGAGGCAAGATGAAACCCTAAGGGCGTATCTCAAAAGATTCAACCGAGTGGCCCTGGATGTGCCGACCTGTGCACCCGAGACGAAGACTACAACGTTCATGCAAGGGCTGTGCGAAGGGGATTTTTTCCGATCCTTAACTAAGAAATTGTCCGGGAACTTCGAAGATCTCTTATCCCGAGCAGAGAAATACATTAATATGGAAGAAGCGCAAAATCAGAAAAGAGAGGCCTTGAAGAGATCAAGAGGAGACCGGGCTGTCAAACCTGAAGAATGAGCTTCTAAGAAAAATGGCCCGGGACATTTCTCTCATGTACCTTTAAGAATTGCCCGGGACCGAGAGATCCAGGAATGTAGTTCAGATATAGCCCCGCTTCCCAGTCCGACGGGAAGAGTGTCAAGGCCAGAGTAGAAAGGGTACTGCACCCTCCATAAAGATTGTTCCCATAACACCAATGAATGCCGGATCCTGGGGAAAAAATCCGTTAGACACCCTATGCCAGCATCCCATCCTCCTCGAGATAAGTCTAGACAGCCACCTTGGTTGTCTAGACGTTCCGGACCGAATGTTCCTCCAAATTCAACAAATATCCCGAGCGGAAGTAGAGGGGGAGAAGCAAGTTCTCGGGAAGAAAGGGGCAGACCAGTAGAGAGGAGGGACCCTTCCCCAAGCCGAGGAGTAATCAAAATGATTTCAGGGGGGTCCACTGATGGCGATTCCAACCGGGCCCGAAAATCCAAAAGCAGGAGGGAATGCTTAGAGGTCGATGGGATGGGGAGAGACGAGCCAATCATAAGCTTTGGACCAGAGGATCTCAGAGGAGTTAGTCTACCCCACAATGACGCTCTTCTCATTCAGGCCCGAGTGGCTAACTACGATGTGTTGAGGGTATTTGTTGACAATGGCAGCTCTGTCAATGTCATATTTAAGGAAGCCTTGGTCCAAATGGATCTACATGAGTATCAGTTAGAGGCGGTTGAGACTGCCTTGTTTGGTTTTGCTGGACATGTTGTGTATCCTGAGGGGGAAATCACTCTACCCTTGACCCTGGGTACTAGAGACCTGAGGAAGACTGTGATGAATACTTTTATAGTGGTGTATGTCCCGTCCTCGTACAATATCATATTGGGAAGGCCGGCCATGAATGCGATGAGAGCCGTGGCCTCCACTTATCACCAGAAAATCAAATTCCCAGTGCGAGGACATGTTGGGGAAGTTAAAGGAGATCAGCCCTCTTCTCGGAGGTGTTATGGGGAGACAGTCCGGGTAGATCAAAAGAAGACAAGGAGGGAAGAGAAGGAGAAAGAGTGTCAAGAGGGGGCCAAGGAGAGAGAGGTGCACTTTGTCGCTGAGGAAGAACAAGAAGTGGTGGAAATTGAGCCAGGAAAGCACGTCCGGGTGGCCCGAGACATCAACACGTCCACCCGGGTAAATCTCTTGCAATGTTTAAAAACTAAAATTAGTGTTTTTGCCTGGTCTCAACAGGAGTTGGCCGGGATCTCGCCCCAAGTGGCCGAACATAAATTGAATATCCTTCCGGGATCCCGGCCCGTGAAGCAAAATAAGAGGCATTTTGGCCCTGAAAAAGATAAAGTAATTGAAGAGCAAGTGGGAGAGTTGCTAAGAGCCGGGCACATCAGACCAGTTGGTAGATTCCACTTCTGGATGCGAGTTATTAAGCTTTCTGGATGCATACCAGGGGTATCATCAAATCCCCTTAGCTCTGGAAGATCAGGATAAAGCCAGTTTTATTACCTCCGGGGGCACCTTTTGCTATGTCGTTATGCCTTTTGGATTGAAGAATGCGGGGGCTACATACCAACTCTTGATGAATCTTGTCTTCCAAAAGCAAATAGGTCGGAATATTGAGGTGTATGTGGACGACATTCTAATCAAAACCCGGGAAGTCTCCCACTTCATTGATGATTTAGCTGAAACTTTCACCACTTTAAAACAATATGGAATAAAGCTCAACCCGGGCAAATGTGTGTTCGAGGTCAGGAGTGGTAAATTTTTGGGTTTCTTGGTAACTGACAGGGGAATCGAAGTTAACCCGGAGAAAATCAGAGCAATAATGGACATGCCTTATCCTCAGTCTGTCCGAGATGTGCAGAAATTAACCAGGAGGATTGCGGCCTTATCGCGCTTCATTTCCCGATCTGCCCATCGGAGTTATCCATTCTTCCAAGTCCTAAGGAAAGCGCATAAATTTGGCTGGGACGACAAATTTGAACAAGCTTTCCAGGACTTGAAGAAGCACCTGGCTGATTTTCCTATTTTGGCCAAGCCCGAGCCTGGGGAAAAATTATGGGTCTATCTCTCCGCCACTGAATTCGCTGTTAGCTCTGTACTTGTCAGGGAAGAAGGAGCCGATCAGAAACCGATATATTATGTCAGTCACGTCCTTCGAGGAGCAGAATTAAAGTATAGTGAGTTGGAAAAAATAGCATTGGCCTTGGTAATGACTGCTCGGAAGTTGAGGCCATATTTTCTCTCACATCCCATTGTGGTCCTCACCAATTCTCCCCTTGGAAGGATCATGACTCACGCCGAAGTCTCCGGGAGAATGGTTAAATCGACTGTGGAGCTCGGGGAGTATGTCATTGAATATAAACCCCGAGCTGCTATAAAAGCCCAGGCATTAACGGACCTCTTAACAAAAATGATCCAACCAGTCGAAGAAGAAGTATGGAGGGTGTTTGTTGATGGCGCGTCAAACTTATCAGGATGTGGAGTGGGGGTGGTCCTAATCGCCCCATCAGAAGAGAAAATCAAGTTGGCTTTGAGGATTGATTCAAGGGTCACAAATAACGAAGCAGAGTACGAAGTTGTTTTGGCAGGGTTACAGGCTGCCCGGGAAGTTGGTGCTTCCCGAGTCATAATTTATTCTGACTCTCAGTTGGTTACACAGCAGATCAAAGGGACGTATGTGGCCAAGAACGAAAAGATGCTCAAATATTTAGGGCTCATCACTGCCCGGGCATCGTCTCTGACAGACTGGAGTATGGAGCAAATTCCCCGGGAGGAAAATGCAGAGGACGATACCTTAGCCAAATTGGCTGCTTCCATGACAGATATAAATACCCGGGAGGTTCTTTGCTTTACCCGGCTGGTGTTATCTATCGATGAAGAAGTACCCCCGGTCCAGAAAAGCTCATGGATGACTCCTATCGTTGAATATATAGTACATGAAAAGCTCCCAGAAGATCGAACCCAGGCTGCAAAAATCAAAAAACAAGCGCCCAGGTTCGTCTTCTTGAATAATGTTTTATACAGACAATCCTATCAGGGCCCGTTACTCAAATGCTTATCAGAAGACGAGATAGAGTATGTCCTCTGGGAAATACATGAAGGATGCTGTGGTGAACACCTCGGTGGAACAGCCTTGTCTCGGAAAACTATATTGGCCAGGTTCTGGTGGCCTCAGATGAATCAAGATGCTGCATTACTTGTTCAAAAATGTCAAGGTTGTCAACACCATTCTAATTTTCACCACCGCCCAGCTGCAAGTATGCAACCGATCTCCGCATCATGCCCTTTTGACCAATGGGTTTTGGATATTATGGGCCCTTTCCCCATAGCCCGAGCACAGAAAAAATTCCTTCTTGTGGCTGTGGATTATTTCTCCAAATGGGTAGAGGCCGAGCCATTAGCCTAGATTACCGAGGATGAAGTCATGAAATTTATTTGGAAGAACATTGTTTGCAGATATGGCATCCCGAGGAAATTAATTTCAGATAATGGAAGGCAATTCTAGGGAAAGAAGATCACTTTCTGGTGTCAAGAAATGATGATTATTCAATCCTTCACCTCAGAAGCTTACCCTCAGACTAATGGCTAGACTGAAGTGACTAACAGAATCATTGTGGAAGCATTGAAAGCCCGACTCCACGGGAAAGGAAAATATTGGGTGGAAGAATTACCAAGTGTCTTATGGGCATACCGAACCACACCTCGATCATCTACTCGGGAAACACCCTACAGCCTTGTTTACGGTTCAGAAGCAGTCCTGCCAGTGGAGATTGGACAATCTTCTACTCGGATAGAATCTTATCCGAGTAACAATGATCAATCTCGGGCCATTGAACTTGATTTAGTGGAAGAAAGAATAGATCGAGCAGCCATTCGAATGGAAGCTTATCGCAGCCGGGTGATGAAGTCCTACAACAAGCATGTCTGGCCACGAAATTTTCAGGTTGGGGACTTGGTTATGAAGAAGATCAAGCCCGTAGGTGATGTGGGAAAATTAGAAGCCCGTTGGGAAGGACCCTTCAAAGTAATTCGAAGAGTCAGCTCAAGTGTAGCTTACTATCTCGAAGATTCTCAGGGACACACTCTCAAGAGGCCATGAAATGCTTTTCATTTAAAGAAATATTATGTTTAAAAGCACGTGTGTCTATTATTTCTTCATCAAATTACCCCGGTTATATACTAAGCCATGGGACCCGTACCCTGGCCCAGGGACCCGCACCCTGGTTATGTACAAAGTCCAGAGACCCGTACCATGGCCCGGAGGAACCGTACCCCGGTTATATACTAAGTCCAGAAACGCGTACCCTGGCCTAAGGACCCGCACCCTGGTTATCTACAAAGCCCAGGGACCCGTACCTTGGCCCGGAGGACCTGTACCCCGGTTATATACTAAGTCCAGTGACCCGTACCCTGGCCCAGAGACCCGCACCCTGGTTATCTACTAAGCCCAAGGAACTGTACCTTGGCCCAAGGACCCGCACCCTGGTTATCTATTAAGCCCAAGGAACTGTACCTTGGCCCAGGGACCCGCACCCTGGTTATCTACTAAGCCCAAGGAACTGTATCTTGGCCTAGAGACCCGCACCCTGGTTATCTACAAAGCCCAGGGACCAGTACCTTGGCCCGGAGGACCCGACCCCGGTTATATACTAAGTCCAGAGACCCGTACTCTGGCCCAGGGACCTGCATCCAAGTTATCTACTAAGCCCAAGGAACTGTACCTTGGCCCAGGGATCCGTATCCTGGTTGTCTATCAATCCTAGGAAACCAGTCCAGTAACCTACACCCTGATTGTTTATCAAGATTAATTTCGTATTGGGCCCTCAGGTCTTTGCTTTGAGGAAATATATTGGTTAATGATTGATAAAATTCAGAGTTAATACAATTTACAATTCTGGAAATATTGGGAAAATGCGAGAAAAGGAGATTTTATTTAAAGGGAAGATATTTACAAGGTGCCCAGAAACTCGGGAACGAAAAAAATAATAATAATAAAAAAGAGAAGCAGATAGAAATCCTAACCAGCTAAGGATCTTGCCCGGCCGGCTTCTGGATTATTTCTTCATCATCCGGGAGGGATGCGGCTGCCTTCTCTAGGTCTGGAAAGTCTTCCCGATCGGCCGGAACTAAGCCTGCCTCCTCAAATTGCTCAAGGCACTTGTTGAAGCCCTGTTCAAAATATGGAAAGGCCTTCTCAGCCACCATCTTCTTAAACTCAGGAGACTTCAAAAAGTTGGCCATTTTGCTCCTCCTGATCAGTCTTAATGAGGGTTACAGTAGCCTGGAAGTTCTCGGCTCGGATTCGGGAGGACTCAGCTTCTTCCTTTGCCGCCTGTGTCTCTGCTCGGGCGTCGGCAAGTTCCGCCCGGACCAGATCCATTTGCTGCTCCCAAACAGCCATCTCCTGAGCCAACACATGCTCATGAAGTTCATTCAAACGACCCACCTCCTCTTGAAGCTTAGCATGCATCTCCCGGGCCGAGGTAGCCTGAGCATTGGCCCCCTTTGCTACTTGAGCCACTCGCTCGTAGGAATGTATGAGCATCTGCAAGCCCTGAAAACAAAAAAAAAAAAAAAGAAGGGGGGTCAGAGAAGGTAATATAAAAGAGTGCCATTTTATGGACTTACCGAGAAGGTTCGGGACACTCCTTCGCAGAGCAGCATATTGGGATGAACTCCCTGGAGGTGTGCCACCTCGTCAGGGCGCAGAAGGCCCCGGATCATTTTGACAAGATCCGAGCTGATGTCATCCCCAAAGATGTTGGGGAGGATCCAGGGCCTTCCCCCGGAGGGACCGGCAGAAGAACCAGTCATAAGAGGAGATTGAACGATCTCCTCGGCCTCATCTTCTACCACCACCACCGTTTCCGTGATCGGCTCCTGGGTGGCTTTCCTCTTTCGCTGATTTAGAGGAGCCGGGTCCTCTTCGGCAGCCGGGGAGGTGGATTCTTTCTGGGGAGGGGAAGGTTCCTCCTGGGCCTTGGCCTCCGCCTCGACTTGGCGTTCTTCAATTTCCCGAGCCTCAGCTGCCGCCCGGGCTCAGAGTTCTTCCTACTCTTGAATTTCCCGGGCCCTTTTCTCAGCCCGGATCTTTTTGTGCTCGGCTTTTCTTTTGGCAGCAGCCTCCTGAAGACTTGCCCTGATCATATCTTCTTCAACTGCATCGAAAATCGACATATTAGAATTAAAGCATACAAGAGATGAGTAGACCAAGGAAATTAATTTACCAGCCTGCGACCCGGGTTGATCAAATTCATCAATAATCCGATCCACAGGGTCCCGGGGCCGGGACCCGATCCCATAATGAACCAGATTGCCCCCCCCCCCCCCCCCCCGATCAGCACCGAGGACAGGTAAGATTGTTTCCCCAAAGTATCCCAGGCGTGGGTGAAGGGGGGAAGAAGTTTAAAGTCCCGGGGAAGTTTAGGCTGTGTGGGCATAGAAGACAGGAAGCCCAAGGCACAGGTTGGCGGAGTCGGGAACTAAAGAAAGAAAAATTTCGTTTTCCACCCCTTCAAAGAGGAAGGGATGTCAGTTAATAATCGGTAATGCATTCGGGCCATGAAAGAAAAGACCCCGTCATTAAACCGGCAAGAATAAAAATAGTGAAAGATAGAAGAGTTGATAGGAATAAGTTTCATGCGAAACAGAACAAAAGTGGCAGCCATAATGCGAAAAGCATTAGGATGGAGATGGTTAAGGGGAAGGTCAAAGAATAGGGCCACCCCTTCAAAGAAGTGATGTACCGGGAAGCGAAGACCACTCTTTAGCTGTTCTAGAAAGAAAGCGTGGTAGCCGGGAGGAGGGGTGTCTGGGTGATCGTTCGGCCCGGGAATTTTGATTTTGTAATTGGAAGGGATAGTGCCTAAAGTTCTTAGCTCCTCTATACTACCCGGGAGAAGGGTAGAAGTCACAGTAGAGAACCACAAGGGCCCTGCTACCTGGTTTTTTCCCTTACCCTGGGTGTCAGAGGGTCGAGAAGAAGAAGTTTTGGATATTTGGAGGGGTCGAGAACGGGAAACATGAATACCTATGGGAATATGAGCAGATTGCTCGGAAGGAGTCGGGGAACGATCTTCTGACCGACACCTGGCATTTTGGCCAGAAGTAGAAGAGGTAGAGTTTGACATGGCTAAGGAAGTAAAGAAGGGAGAGGAGACTTACTAGGGAGAAACGAGGATGATGATCGGTAGCCGATGAACGGAAGGGTCGCCGGAATAAGATCTACGCAACGGAAAAGCTCGAGAGAGGAATTTGGCAGAGTCTCGCTACAAGTTTGAATTTGCAAATGATTTTTAGAAAATCGATCATCTACTATATAGGGGAGAAAGGTGATCTACACCGTTGATCTAAAACAAATCGAACGAACAAGATCAGCCTCGGAAATTGAGCAGCATGATTAGGCGGGATATTTGAAAAGACGGGCGCGTAAATCAAAGCGTCATGATCATTTCTCTGCTTGGAATACGTACAGATTCTGACAAATTTTCAGTAGGAGACACATCATTACAACATCGCATTAATTACCCAAGAAAACCAAACGACAAAATACTACAAACCCGGGTGATGGGATAGCCCGGTATTTTAACTACAAGCCTGGGTGGTGGGAAAGCCCGGTATTTTATCTACAAACCCGGGTGGTGGGATAGCCCGGTATTTTAACTACAAACCTAGGTGGTGGGATAGCCCGGTATTTTATCTACAAGCCCGGGTGGTGGGATAGCCCGGTATTTTATCTACAAGCCCGGGTGGTGAGAGCCCGGCATCTTATCTATAAGCCCGGGAAATACGAGGCCCCGACACTTTATTTTAAGTTCAGGAAGCATCAAGTCTTGGCATGTCAGTTTTACTTACCAATTAAATATTATCCAATTCGCATTGATTCATTTGCAGAAGTTTAAAGAAACAAAGTACGATAATTGAAATTTTATTAGGAAAATATTTGATGCCATGTTATGACATCCATTATCGAAGATACAGATTCTTGCCACCTATTTATCCAATCGGTCAATTCATGAATCCGAAGATTGGTAAAGGACTCGGCAGTCAAGATCTTGTTCAGCTGATACCATTCCTTCCACAGCATCGCATGCAGCAGAACTTGATCAGTAGCAAGATCTGCAACTCGATCTACTTCAAACTCTCGCTTATATTTCCTCGCCCTTGCTCTTTGGGCACGATTAAAAACCAAACTTTTTGGTGCGCGTGGTTGAGATCTTGAATCTTGAACCAGGTAGACATGACCTTCACCCAGATGTACTCTTCGATAGTCCTCTTCAGGTCTTCCAGATGAGGACGCATTTCGTTTGTTACTAAAACATGCGTGCTACTGCAAGTAGTGGAATCGCTTGAACTCGACATAGTGGGCTGATGCTCACATTTCATTTCTGTTGCCTTATTTATAGACACGTGACATTTAATGTCAAGGAAGGTAGAAGGCCTCGAACCAATCGGAACGCTTCTCATTTACTCAGGAGGGGGGAATCCGACCACAGCCGTTGATCTACGAACACGTGAACGTTCAGGATTAGTTTTGGAAGTTGAGCCGAACAGACGAAGGGACGCGCACGAGTATCAATGCATCAAACTTATTGAGTCGTCTTTTAGTCCATGTAGACATCATTTTTCTGCCAGAAGTACGATGTATCAAACTGTTATGCTTCATCTATTTTGCTTTGGTACGGAGTGTCGGTTTTTCTAATGAGATTCAAATTGCAACTGATGACGTGACTAACTGATCAGTAGTCAAACTGGTCGAATGATCAGTTCAACTGGTCTATATCAGTTCTAACTGACGTCTTTTCAGTTTCAACATTCTTCTATCAGTTCATTTTGATAATTTCAGTTTAGCTACATCAGTTTTGCGAATGATATTTTCAGTTCTGTTCTTTTAGTTCTTTAGTTTGTCAATCTCCGATTCATCAGTTTTGGGACTTATTAATATTTTTTAAAACTTTAGTTTATTTACTTCAGTTCTACTTGGTTCATTTCTGCCCGATAACACTCCTTCAGTTCTGAGATCAGTTACGTTCTTTCAGTTCAGTTGCTATTCAGTTAGGGTCTTCAGTTCAGTTTGCCCAATTCTGAAATTTATTATTTCCCACAATTTCATCATTTTCAATGTTTGACAAAACTTATAATTCTGACATGTTTATCTGATTAAGATTTTTTGAAATTGATAATTTGAAAACTGACTTTCTGAATTAACTGACTTAGATTTTCTTAACTCGTGTATAGATAAAATAATTCTTCTGAAATGTATAGATTCGTACATAAATAAGAATGAAATTTTCATTAATTTTGAAAGAGGTGAGTATTCAAAATAAAAGGTTACAAAATATTAAAGCTCCTTCAGACTGTATAACTAATGTCAGACTCTGTTCATTTCTTGGCTTTCTTGTCAACTGGTCCTTTATCAGATGTACTGTCTGGTTCACCGATTAAATCTCATTCAGACTGTACAACTGATGTCAGACTTTGTTCATTTCTTTGATTTCTTGTCAGCTGTCCCTTTATCAGATGTACTGTTTAGTTCACTACCCTTTTTGCTAGTTTTTGTTGTCTTCTTTTGCTCTTCCCCCTTTTTGGATTTTGCATAATATCAATTTTCTTTGAAAAGCTTGTGTGCACAAAATCAATCCGGAAGGTGAGTAGTTTTGGTGTCATGAATGCTTCTCTTTTCATCTGTTCAACAGTGGTGAATAGAGCAGACACGTCCTTGGTCAGTTTCTTTAAGTCCTTCATGGTGTGATATTTGAGTGTATCAAGACTTAAAGAATAGAGTAGTTGAGTCGTCTTGACTTGAGAAACTGTAGACCAAAGATCTTGCAAATTGGACATTATACTCTCGAGCATTACATAAGTCGCAATCGGCAGTTCATGAGAGAAATCTTAAGCAATAGCTGGTTCTTTCCCTTTCCCTTTTCCTTTCCCACTTACATCGACAACTGTTAATTGTCCAGGGCCATCATCTTGGTCCTCATCCTCAGCAACTTCCTTTACAGTCTCTTCTTGTACAACAAGACTTTGAGGTTGATCTTGATGAACAGTAGATGCACTCGGTTCCTCAGCAGTCTTCTTTGTAGAAGAAATTAGCTATTGAGAGGCTTCGAAAATAAAGAAGGTCTCAAGAACCACCAAGGTGGTGGAGATCAGTTCTGTTGAAACTGATGGTTCTTGGAAGGTTGGCTTCAACAGCAGTTATATGTTAATTTGTGGACTGAATTTCTTCTGTGATTATCTCAGCTGCACTCGCTGGTTCAGTTACCGCCTCCGAAACTTGTTCTGCAACATCTACTACTTAAAAAAGACTGTTAAATTTTTTTTGTAAACTTAATTTCGAAATTAAAATCTTGCATGCATGTACTACTGCTGAAAACTACACCTTTTTAAAAATAATAGCAATCAAATAACAGATAAAATACTACAGTTAAAAATTGTCAACTCGGTCATCATAAATGTACGTAAAAATAAACAAGTAAAAATCCTGATGGTCAACAACATATCAAAACAAGCACATAAAAAAATTGTTCATGTCCACTCTAAACTCATAAAAACATGACGTGAGGAAAATATGGTCCTCGGGTCATGTGCGCACATCCAGCCCTGCCAACTCAGAATTCGGCACCTCCAGCCTCCTCATCAACGTGCTCACCTGCATCAAACAAGCCTAATGAGTCTAAAGACTCAATACACATGTACCGTTAATAGAAAATACATATATATAACAAGCAACAGTGAAAAGTGCTGTAATAATATACGTTTCATAAACTTAAAAGCGTAAACGTAACCATATCGTAAAGCATGCGTGTCAAAACAGCTCATCGTATCAGCATATACTTAAACATTTACTTTAATTGAATTCAGTTCATTTGTTGTGACTTTCATTTCAGCTCTAATCATATAGCTCTATTCGATGGATCCATCTACGTATAACCGTGGTACCCGGCGGATGTCGGACATCAGCGACAATATTACCCATCCACTATGCGTAGGCCTCATCATCATCGTATATATATCTTCAGTCAGAACCTGTAACGTCTGAAAAAAACCAACTTACGTAAACTGCATGCATGCAAAATTATTTTAATTGCTTAATTATTTTAGTTAATTGATTTTTAAATGCTAGCATTATATTTATTATATGATTAAATGATAATATGACATGATTATATTAAATTAAGGATTTTACCCGAATATTTAAAAAAAAAGGATTTTACCCGAATATTCAATAATAGGCAGGGGAAAAGAGATCGGGGACGACCAAGACAAGAATATTTATTTTTAATTAAATAATGGAAAGGCTTCCTAATATGATTTAATTTCCCTAAAAATGTTGGAGTTTGAATTATTTTACGAGTCGAGCTCGATTTTTCCCGGGAAGCCGGTTTTAGTCAAACAAGGAGTTTTAAAAGATAAAAAATATTATTTTATAGAAACTTATTTTATAAAATTTTATTATTTAATTAATTAAGTGTTATTGGGCCCAATTAATGATTTAAAGAAGGCCCAACTACACTTAAGTTTGCAAGCCCAAAACCAAAGCCCATTTAACTTGTTTGTAACGACCATGGGCTATCCCAATCTTGGACTCCCTCGAGGGCCTTGTCCCGTCTTGGGTTCCCACTGGGGTATTTTCCCTCACGGGCTTTCCCATGTATCATTACTCATAGAACTTCTCAAGCCCAGGCACTGGAGCTTTTACCTTCCCAAGATTAGAACCCAAGACCTCCTGAACTTATATAGGTCTTGGCAGCAATCGTGGTACCGGTTGGGTTTTCAACAAAAATACGAACATTTTGACAACCCGGCTAATAAATTCACAAACTTATTTTACCAAAAATATTTTAATATTTTAATTAAATTCTAATTAAGCACTAATGAGCCTAATTTGTATGCTTAATAGGCCTAAGTTTAATTAAGGATTTAATTACTATATAATATGTTAAAACACCCCAAACCCTATACAAAACTCACGCCACATACCCTCACATATCTTTCCCAAAACTCCTCCAATCATACGTCACACACACATCCAATATTCAAGAAGAAAAAGTCGAAATTTCAAGGGGGATTTATAGCCAAGGTTGTTGTCCCCGTTCTTCGCAATCGTCAATGAATAATCGTGCGTTAAATACGCAAATGAACGTCATATTTCTTCCTTTTCTCATCTTTCACACCATAGTAATTTTTTAAAATTGTTTTGCATGAAAAACAAGGAACACTTTGTTATATTTTCGTTTTTCAAGCATATGTGATTTTTAAAGCATGGTTTATGATCCAAAAACATGTATATTGTGTTGTAAAGGAGCTGCCATGAATTAGGATTGGAACAAGCATGTTTCACACGAGTTAGTGTCCTTAGAGTCCCACCTGTCGGTTGCACAACATGAAATACAAAGCTTGTAGCAAGTTGCTATCATGGTGGGGAGGAGGTTTCGGTTTTGGGGATTGATGGCTTGGCTTTGTCAGGGCTTTGGGCCAGGGCCAGCTAGGGTCTGTTATGGTTCAAGGGAAGAGTCCTAGCCATGCTAGGACTCGAGACCAGGGGCTGGGGAGGAGTCCTAGACCCGAGAGCCAACAAGAAAGTTGCGCAGGTTGGCAGCAACTTGTGCAGGCTTTGTGGCTCGGCCAAGGGCTTTGGGAATGGGCTAGGTTAGGTCCTTAGGGTCCTAAGAAGGTGCTCAAGGGGCTGGTTCAAGGTCTTGAGCGGTCGAATAGGTCCTAGCAACAGAAAAGTAGAGTCCTACCATACTAGGAGATTCTCGGCCCAAGCATGCATCTGGCGCAGTGCTTCGTGCGCGAGATCAAGGGGCTGGCCTGTCTGGGCTGGGTCTGGGCGTGGTCCAAGGAAGGTTAGGGTCATGAGGGGTCAAGTGGTTAAGGGCTGTACGGGTCCTAGACTAGGTGGGAGTCCTATTGTTCAAGGGAACACACGCACACACACATGCAGAAACATGGGTCAAGTTCCAGCAAGGTTTGAGGGAGCCGGGGCTAGGTTTAGGAGCTTGGGCTTGGTCAATAGGGTTCCTAGATGGGTTGGCTCGGGTTTGGCTCGAGGTGGCTTGGGCGTGGCTCGAGTAAATTAGGAGATGGCTCGGTGTGTTTGATAAGGGGTAAAAAACGAAAATAATAAGACTAAAATTGAATTCAGGGGTCCACGGGTGTGAATCATGTCTTGGAAGGGCAGAATAAATAATAAAAATGGTATGTTTAAAATTTGGGGTCAAAATAACGAGTTTTGGGTTTATCCGGGATTTTATCGCCGCATGAAACGTTAATTAAAGAATTAATCGAAACACCTAGATTTAAGCTTAATAAAATTATGAAAATTTATATTTAAGCTCAAATAAATATTAAAAGTCTATGTTTTTAATTTGAGAATTTTATACCTCGGGATTAAAACACATTAACACATCTTATTTAAATATTAATGTAAAAATCCTCGATTTAGGTCAAATAAAATATGGGAAAATAAATGTACGCTTAAATAATTATTTGGGACATTTTAGAGTCAACAGAATTAAGGAAAAGTCAAAAACATGAAATTTTACGCCTAGGGGCAAAAAAGTAATTTTACACCCGAAAATTAGTAAACGTCATGGTAATGCCCTGAATGCTGTTTTATGTGCTAATATGATTATTTCCAATTTTTATTGATGTTTATGGAATTTTATATGTTAAAATGATTATTTTAAATGTTTATGGATTTTTATGTCAAAATGTTTATTTTAAATGTTTATGATTTAATATGTCAAAATGTTATTTTAAACTTTTATGATGCTAAAGTGTTATTTTGAATGTTTATGGATTTTTAGTATGCTAAAATGTTTATTTTAAACAATTATGGATTTTTATGATAAAAGGATAACGTTAAAAGATATGTTACATGCTTGTTTTTAAAAGGAAAATGATATTAATGCATGATTTTATAAAGTGATGAAAATGTTAAACATTGGAGGAGGTGAAGTAATTGTGACTATTGAGGATATGAGGATAAGAATGGTGATAACATGAGGGAAAAGGCCCCAGAGTGAGCTCATTTATGGGAGAAGGCCCTAGAGGGAGCCCGACGATCGTATTTCCATTCAATGAGGATAGGCCAAGGCCCTGTTGACCGGTGAGAGTGTTGGTGGTGTCCCCGCCGCCCAGTATTGTGGTTACATGATAGATGGATCCATCGAATTTTTGAGGATGAGGAAAGTCACAATTAACGATCTGAATCCAATAAAAAGGAAAAATGTATATGCTCATGATGAAAGGATATATGTTATGAAATGAGGAAAAAGGAAAAGGTTGAGGTTAAAGTGATGCATGTTCATATGAATATGTTTATGATGATATGAAAATGTTTATGTTTAAAGTTTATACTTTATCATGAAAATGTTATTTTAAGTACGGATATTTTTCACTGTTGATTGTGGTTTTATACGTATTATTTGTTATCAAGAATATGATGTGTTGAGTCTTTAGACTCACTGGGTGTGATTGATGCAGGTGATATAAATAATTATGATATGGGAGGTCTTGAGGGTTCACCTGACTGGACTGAAGGTGTCAACAGCCCAAGGACCAGCGCTTCTACTTTCCGCATTTTAGATTATGACTTGCTTTAAAGAATTTGCGACTATTTATTTATGCTTTTGAGAGATTTTTGAGAGGTTTAGTATGTGCTATAATTTTCATATTTATTTCTTTTTAGGTGTGGTAAAACATTGATGATTTTACGATTTAAAATATTTTCCTTTGATTTGGAAATGTTAGTTGATTGTTTATTTTTAAAATGGTACAAGGTATTTTCAAAGTATTTATATATATGTAAGAGGAAATTTTTTTTTTCTAGCACATTTTAAGCAAAATGAATAAGTAGACGTTTCATTGTTAATTAAATTATAAATAACTAAACCTAGGTCTTTTATCACCTTAATTCAACCTCCATTCAGCCGAGATACACCTTGCACACACACCAAGTATTTACGAAAAAGGAGAAGAAAATCTTGTGTTCTTCGTCGTTCAATCGTTCAACGTCGTACCCTCGTCAAAGACTGTATAGTCGAGCGTTTTAAACGCAAAGGCACGTTCCTAAACTCTTTTAAACATCATACGAATCAAAATATGTGTGTTTTAATTTATTAGGCATGAAAAATACATGGGTTCGATTATTTTACGATATGATTAGTAATTTCGACGTTTTTACGATTTCTCGCTTGTTTTAAAAGAATCGTTATGAACTCAACGGACACTCTGCCAAAACATGATAAAAATTGTAGAGAACAAGCTGGAACTGAGGATGAATTTCAGAATAAGAACCGAAGGTGTCCTTGGCTTGTAAGTGTCTTGTTGGCTCGTTTCTTAAGCATGGGGCTTAGGGGCTCGAACAAGTCTTGAGGAGGGTTCAGTTGGGACGTGGTTAGGCCCTAAGAAGAGTCCTAGGAGGGCTAGGGCTCGCGCTAGTAGGTGGTGGAGAGTGCTTGCATGAAGGAACTCTTCACGAGTAGGATCAAGGGTGGCCGAGAGTTCTAGGGGCTGTGGCTCGGTTTGGGCATGGGCTAGGTGAACCATCAGGGTCCTAGGGTGATGGGCAGGGGTCGGGCTAGGGTCTGGAATGGCTGGGCTCATAGCTGGCTCGAGAAGACGTGGGAGAACATGGACAAGGTATTTTCAAAGTATTTATATATATGTAATAGGAAAATTTTTTTTTCTAGAATATTTTAAACAAAACGAATAAGCAGACGTTTCATTGTTAATTAAATTATAAATAACTAAACCTAGGTCATTTATCACCCCAATTCAGCCTCCATTCAGCCGAGATACACCTTGCACACACACCAAGTATTTTCAATAATTTGGAGAGAAGAAAAGCTTGTGTTTTTCGTCGTCCGGTCGTCCAACGTCGCACCCTCGCCAAAGATCGTATATTCGAGTGTTTTAAATGCAAAGGCACATTCATAAACTCCTTTAAACATCATACAAATAAAAATATGTGTGTTTTCATTTATTATGCATGAAAAATACATGGGTTCGATTATTCTACGGTATGATACGTATTTTCGATGTGTTTACGATTTCTCGCTTGTTTTAAAAGAATTGTATGAACCTAACGGACACTCTGCCAAAACATGATAAAATATGATTGAAATATGGACAAAAAATGATAAAAATTGTAGAGAACAAGCTGGAACCGTAGGATTTTCAGAATAAGAACCGAAGGTGTCCTTGGCTTGTAAGTGTCTTGTTGGCTCGTTTCTTATGCATGGGGCTTAGGGGCTCAACAGGTCTTGAGGAGAGTTCGGTTGGGACGTGGTTAGGTCCTAGGAAGAGTCCTAGGAGGGCTAGGGCTCGCGCTAGTGGGTGGAGGAGAGTCCTTGCATGAAGGAACTCTTCACGCGTAGGATCAAAGGTGGCCGAGAGTTCCAGGGGTTGTGAATCGGTTTGGGGATGGGCTAGGTTGTCTATCAGGGTCCTAGGGTGATGGGCAGGGGTTGGGCCAGGGTCTGGAATGGCTGGGCTCGCAGCTGGCTCGAGAAGACCTGGGAGAACATGGAGGTGCGCGGGTTGCTGCTGCGCGTTGAGGCTGATCGTGTGGCTTGCTGGGCGGGGTAGGGGTTCGGTGGTTTGTCTAGGTTAGGTCTAGGACGGGTCTAGGGTCAGGAAAGGTCATGGGATCAGTGGTTAGAGGGCTGGAGGAGTCCTTGATAGCTAGGAGTCTTGGGCTAGGGAAGAGAGTCATGCACAGAATTTGGTCTACTGTCCAGGAGAGTTTGAGCAACTTAGGGGCTTGTTCCTTGGGCTGGGCTTTGTCAAGAGGGTGCGTAGGTGGGTTGGCTCGGGTTTGGCTTAAGGTGGCTTGGGCGTGGCTCGAGTATTTTGGAAGATGGCTCGGTGTGTTCGTTTATGTGTCAAAAACGAAAATTAAAAGACTAAAATTTGAACCATGGGTCCACGGGTGTGATTCATGGCTCACAAGGGTAGTATAAATAACAAAAATGTTATGTTTAAAATTTGGGTTGAAAATAATGAGTTTTGGATTTATCCGGGATCTAATCGCCTCTCGAAATATTAATTAAAGAATTAATTGAAAAACCTAGTTTTAAACTTTATAAAATTATGAAAACTTATATTTAAGCTTAAATAATTATTTAAGTTAAGCCCATGTTATTAAAATTGAGAAAAAGATAAAATCGAGAATTTTTACGTCCAGGGGCAAAACAATAATTTTACACGTGAGAAAATACATAAACGGTTGGCAGCGTCCCAAAGGATCATAATGCTTGTAAAACGATATTCTATGATTTAAAATGATGATTTTGATGATAATATGTTATTTTATGATTTTTTGGAAAATCTGTACAATTTTTACTGTTTAAAATGCAATTTTTGGAAAGTTATACTATTTTGTGATTTTTGAAGAAAGGAAAAATATTTTAAGGGATGTGAATTGACTGTGACATATGATATATGATTTGTGGGGGATCTGTTTATGTGAGGACGGTGAACTTACAATTTTATAGATATGTCGTGAGGGTAAAAGTCCCCAAAGTGAGCCCATTTAGGGGAAAAGGTCCCTGAGAGAACTTATTTATGGGAAAATGCCCAAGAGAGAACCTGTCTATTGGAGAAGGCCCCCGATGGAACCCCGACGATCGTATTTCCATGGTGGAGCCTAGTGCACACCCCCATGGGTCATGTCGAGTTGAAGACTTTTTAGACTTAATTTAATTGTGGTGATGAGAGTCAAAACCAGTAAGCAGTGATAGTAAAATCAGAAGACAATATAAAAGCAAAATTACTCGTACCGATAAACAATAGCAGTACTTATCGAGTACTGAACGGCTCGTAAAAGCAGAAGCATAACTTAGCTTAAGAAGAAAAACTTAACGTCTTTCGTTTAAACAATACAAGTCTTAAATGTTACCGTTACTTTACCTATTACTAGTATTAATTACACCATTTAATGTTGTATGAAGTCATTCAACACACCTTACCAGTTTTGGTATAAAACAAAGGTTGATTATTCTGAAGCTTTTTGCAGGACCCTTTTTCGGTGATATAACTGATTTACTCAGAAGTCAAAGAAACCGTTTTGTTTATAGGCGTTGGATTCAAGGTTTCTATATATAAAAGGATCAATCCTATATAGACAACCACGATCATTATTACCATTGAACACATTATCTATCCAACGTTGTTTTGAGCAATCTAGAACAACTATTATCCTCAAGCTCAATATACAGAAAAACAGCACACTCTTATAGTAAATATCTGATCTTCTGATATCACTTTGTGCTGTTGTTTCGTCATCTCTTCACAAGCTATTCACTTTACTACATCATATTGAGAAGAGTCTGTAATCTTTAAAAGAGTCTTTTCCAGAACTTTATTGTATTCGTTATATCGTGTTGTCAAACTAAGAGTACTAGTAGGCGAAGGGTAAGTCCTACTGAAGTTGGTGTGTACAAGAGTTGTGCTGTAAAAACCAAATTCTTTAGTGATACCTTCTGAAAACAGAAGAAGGGGAGACGTAGAAGATTTCATCATAGAACTTCCAGAAACAACCACAGCCCACTTCCTACTGTTTTATTGTTTTCAACTAATACCATCAGATCGTTTCCGCACTTATTATTGTGATCTGCTGGATATATATTCGAACAAGATAAGCTATAATATCTAACATGATTCTAGCACCTTTGCAAAAACGTCTAAGAAAGGAACGAGTTTATTCACCCCCCTCTAAACTCTATATCGATCCTCAACAGGTGGTATCAGAGCAGGTTATTCTTGTTCTAAAAATCTACTACAGAAATGACACATTTAAGCAAAGTCCCTATGTTATCAAAAGAGGATTTCAATGATTGGAAGATCAGGATGCAAGCTCATCTTGCAGCTTAAGACGATGATATGTAGTTTTTCATCACAAATGGTCCATTGAAAATTCTAAAGCCTAATACAGCTATTGCTGTTACTGAAGAGGCACTACAAATGGTGGAAAAACATAGAAGTGAATGGACAAGCGAGGACAAGAAGAAAGCAAATCTAGACAATGTTGCGAATGATATTCTCTACAAAACACTTGACAAGAATACCTTCATCAAAATCAAGATGTGTCCTACAGAAAAAGAGATTTGGAAGAAACTCATCCAAATGTGTGAAGGAAATGAACAGACAAAGAAAAACAAACTGTCTATGGCAATGCAAAAGTTTGAGAATCTCAAGATGAAAGCTGGAGAAACTCTAAGCGAGTTTGATGAGCGATTCAGCAACTTAGTAAATGAACTAGCAGTTTTGGGAAAGGAACTTGGCAATAGAGAAGTGGAACTCAAGGTGATGAGAGCCTTACCCAGGGAATGAGATGTCAAGACAATGGCTATGAGAGTTTCAAAAGATCTGAACAAGTTTGAGCTACACGACTTGTTTGCAGACATAAAAGCCTATGAGTTTGAATTGGAACTAAGAAGTGGAGAAGAGCCCTTGTTGAATCCACCTACAAAGGCTCTTGTAGCTACTGCTACAGTTGTTCCAGGTGTATCACCTGCTGCTGCTATTGAAAGCACATCTGACAAGACTGCTGAACAAATCAGCAATGATGCAATGTCCTTATTTCTGAAGA
The DNA here is from genome assembly GCF_025594145.1 of Primulina tabacum. NCBI lineage: Eukaryota > Viridiplantae > Streptophyta > Magnoliopsida > Lamiales > Gesneriaceae > Primulina > Primulina tabacum. The sequence continues at coordinate 7,234,811 of NC_134556.1, read as the reverse complement.
AATTTTCAAGATTCATGAAGAAGAATCACCGAGCATACCAAAATCCAAACCGAAACTTCAAAAAGAAATCACCATCTAGTGATATGGCATGCTTCAACTGTGGAAAAATTGGACATTTTATTGCTGATTGCCCGAAACCTAAGAAGGATGAGCAAAAGAATGAGTACAAGCATAATGACAAGAAATTTAGAAGAGACCGCAAAGCAATGATCGCTGAAGAAAGTAAATATAAATGCGCGGATTCTAGTTCCGAGTCTTCTGACTCAGATAGCAATTCCAGCGATTGTGATGAAGAAGAAATCAAGTGTCTCATGGAGAACAATGAATCAGCCTCGAAATCTGGAGAGGTATTTGATTTTGATTCTGATGAATTTACACAAAATGATTTAGTTAAAGCATTGCATGATATGGTGGAAGAGTACTCAAGACTTTTTCAGTCATTCAAGGAAATGAAAATTGAAAATAAAAACTTGAAAGATCAAATCAGTAAGTTCACTTGCTTGCAGCTTGCAAGAAAACAGTTGCATTGATATAGAAGTTGAGATAAGTAAATTGAGAACTGAGAATGACAGAGTAAATGTAGATTACCAGTCGATGATGTCTGAAAATCAGAAGCTATCGATACTGGTGAATGCATGGAATAAGTCTTCTGTTTCATTAGAGAAGATGCAAGAATTACAGAAGCAATCTGGAGACAGGAGTGGTCTCGGATTCAGTAATAATGAAAGCACTTCTGAAACAAGTACAAAGCCAAAACTGGATATGTGCAAAGGAAAATACATTCACTTTGTTAAGTCCAATGTGGCACAAGAACCAGAAGTACCGACTGTTCAAATTGAAAGGTTTGTAAACTAGACGAATAGAAGTAAACATTATGGTCTGAGTTATGTTGAACCTAAGAGTAGAGTCTATCAGAGTGGTGGATCCAGTAGAGGATTCAACTCAGGAGGACAACTCTCTGTGAAGGTTAGAAACTACCAGTACTATAATTTAAGACCAGTTCAGAAGAGATACATACCAGATAATAAGAACAGAAGGGAAGAACAACATCCTAAAATGCATTTTGTTAGAAATAACATTTTTAGACCATCTGTTGCACGCACCTCTGGGAATACTCGAAGTACAAGATCACCTAAGATTGTAAAATGTGGGTTCGTAAAGGATTGATAAGGCTTGGACCCAAATAGATTGGGTACCATTTACTAAAGTTTGTGCTTGTAGGAACAGGAGAGGAAAGCCAAGATAAGCAGCTCTACATGATATCTGGATAGTGGATGTTCCAGACATATGACTGGACAAAAGAGTCTACTTTCAGAAATAATGAGTTTTAATGGACCAAAGATAACTTTTGGGGACAACTCAAAAGTAAAACCGTGGTTAAGGGTAAGATTATCCATGGTAATATCACTATAAATGATGTGCTATTGGTTGAAAATCTTTGTTATAATTTAATTAGTATTAGTCAACTGTGTGATAATGGTTACTCAGTAGCTTTTCAGAAGCACACATGCATAGTTAAAGATGCTAATGAGTCTGTAGTCGGGAAGAGAGAAGGCAACACTTACAAAGTATCACGGAACAAAGATCATGTTAATGTTCTTACATGTTTAGGGTCCTCCCTAAGTGTAAACATTGGCTATGACACAAGAGATTGAATGATCTTAACTTCAAGTCAATTAATAATCTCAAGAAGCAGAACATAGTTGATGGTTTACTTGATATCAGTTTCGTTAAGAATCATGTATGTTCTGTATGTCAACTTGGCAAACAAGTAAGATCTAGCTTTAAGAATAAAGTTAGTAAATCAACATCAAGATTTTGGAATTATTGCATATGGACTTGTTTGGTCCAATCCCTATCATGAGCTTAGGGGGAATGAAATACACTCTTGTTGTTGATGAATTTTCTAGATTTACTTGAGTAATCTTTCTTGCTGGAAAAGATCAAACCAGTAGCCACCTGATCAAGCTTCTGAAAAAGATTTAAAATGAAAAATCAGTTTCTGTCATTAAATCCAGAAGTGATCGTGGCACTGAATTTACTAACAAATTTCTTGAGGTATATTTGGATGAACAAGGTATTCATCATGAATATTCAGCTTCCAGAACGCCTCAACAAAATGGAGTAGCTGAGAGGAGAAACAGAACTCTGAAAGAAGCTGCTAGAACAATGCTAGCAGATGCAGACATCTCTCAGCGCTTCTGGGCAGAAGCAATCAACACAGCGTGTTATACACAAAACAGAACCATGATCAACAAGAGGCATAATCAGACTCAATATGAGATATGGAAAGGAAGTAAGCCTAATGTATCATATTTTTCATGTGTTTGGTTGCAGATGTTTCGTGCATAATAATGGTAAAAATTATTTATCTGCATTTGATTCAAAATCAGATGCTGGACTTTTTCTTGGATATTCAGCAGTAAGCAAAGCATAGAGAATTTTCAATAATAGAACTCTTAATGTCGAAGAATCTATTCATGTTGTCTTTGATGAAGATAATAGTGCTCCTGGAATTTCTAACATGTCAAATCTAAGTAACAGATTAGACAGGATGATGCAGAACCAAGTATCAAAGATGCTCAAAATCCAGAACCAGACATTCCTCTTGAACTAGTTGTTCAGACACAGGATGTACCAGAACCAGCAGCTGACGTTCCAGAACCTACTACTGCTTTACCTGAGCATGATCCAAATCCATTAAACCAGGAAAAAATCCCTCTAAACCCTTTTATTTGGAGAAAATCACACCCTCCATCTTTGGTTATTGGAAATCTAGCAGATCCATTAAGAACCAGAAGGCAAATGATGAATGAATATATGCACGCTGCTTTTATCTCTCAAGATGGACCAAAGAAGATTGAATAAGCTCTTCTGGATCCCAGTTGGATTGAAGCTATGCAAGAAAAGCTGAATCAATTTAAAAGAAATGAAGTGTGGTTTCTTGTACCTAGACCATCTCATCAAGCAGTTATTAGAACTCAGTGGGTATTTAAAAACAAGCTAAATGAAGAAGGTAATATTGTTAGAAATAAAGTAAGACTGGTGACTCAAGATTTCAGACAATAAGAAGGAATAGATTATGATGAGACCTATGCACCAGTAGCAAGGCTTGAAGCAATCAGAATATTCTTAGCCTTTGCTGCTTTCAAGAACTTCAAAGTTTATCAGATGGATGTAAAAAGTGCCTTCCTAAATAGTCTACTGCTAGAAGAAGTTTATGTTGAACAACCCCCAGGTTTTATTGATCATTTCTTACCGCATCATGTATTTAAATTACACAAAGCCTTGTATGATTTGAAACAGGCACCTAGGCCTTGGTATGACACTCTTTCACAATTTCTTGTCAATCATGATTTTACAATCGGCACCATGGACAAGACGTTATTCACATTATTTAAAAATAAGCACATTCTATTAGTACAAATTTATGTTGATAACATTATCTTTGGGTCAACTAATCCCAAATTGTGTGAAAAGTTTGCTAAGATAATGCAGGAACAATTCAAAATTAGCATGATGGGAGAAATGACATTCTTTTTAGGACTGCAAATTAAGAAACTCGATACATGAATCTTCATAAATCAGGCTAAGTACACAAAAGAACTACTGAAAAAGTTTTGCATGGAAACATGCTCTGGTGCTTCCACTCCAATGAGTTCATCTAATAATCTTGATAAAGATGAAAGCGGAATTTCAGTATAGGTAACTTAGTATCATGGTCTTATTGGCTCATTGTTATATCTTACTGCCAATAGACCTGATATTATGTTTGTTGTTTGTATTTGTGCGAGATTTCAGTCTAACCCTAAGCAATCACATTTTATTGCTGCTAAACGAGTTCTGAAATATTTGAAGGGTACTCAAAATGTCGGCCTATGGTATCCCAATGATTCCTCTTTCAATCTTATTAGATGTTCAGATGCTGACTATGCAGGTTGCAAACTGGATAGAAAGAGCACCAGAGATTTTTGTCATTTTCTTGGTGATAGGTTGATCTCCTGGTTCAGTAAAAAGCAGACTTCCATAGCCATGTCTACTGCAGAAGCATAATATCTTGCTGTTGGAAGTTGCTGCTCTCAATTACTTTGGATGCAGCAACAACTTAAGGACTATGGAGTTCAAGCCTCTGAATCACCTATATTCTGTGACAATACCAGTGCTATAGCAATTACACACAATCCAGTACTTGATTCCAGAACGAAGCACATTGACATCAGACATCATTTTATTTGAGATCATTTGCAGAAGGAGGACATTCATCTAGAATATGTCCCTACTGATCAACAAGCAGCAGATATCTTTACAAAAACTCTGCCTGAGAATAAGTTTTTTTTATTTTCGTAATGTTCTTGGTTTAATTGATTTGTCTTAACTACTGATTACTATCTTCTGTTTTTTATGCATTAAGTAGAAACTGTAGATAACAAGAAGTATGACAAAATGAACTGATTCATTTATAAAATCAAATGCGTTACAATAGATAAGTAGTTACAATTGTTGATATCAGTAGTACTGAGATTTACAGCAGAAACCCTAACTAGAACCTATTGGAATCACCCCCCTCTCTTCGTATGATTGTGGTTTGTGAAAGGGATGAATCCGCAGCTCAAACCTAATAATATAGAATAATCTAACTGATTATTCAGCCTACAGATCCAAAAGTTGGCTCCAGGTCTTCATCTTTTTGAGAACGATGTCTTCAAACATCTTATTATGAGACGCCGAAAGTTGTCTTTGGAACTCCCCTGCTGAATCCGACTCCGGAGCAGACTCAGATGTATTGCTTGCATTGTCCATTTGTTAAGTGGCTAAAATGATTTAATTTGTGTGTTTGCAGGTATTTATATTTATCTGCGGGGAAGTTGAAGAGTCAGTTGAATATTCACCTCCTGCACGAATATCAAGAGTCATCTGTCATTCCCTCAGAACTCAAATCTTCGCATTTAATATTTGTTTATTTGCATTAATTTTGGGGGAATATTGTTTTATTATGACTGATATTTCTGTGACATGTAAAAAAAACAGAAGGAGATTTGTCCTTTCGATAAAACAATGTGTCTACTGGATTTTATCAAAGTGCTGGATATGTTTCAGTGCTTTATGACTTCCACTAGATATTATCATAAAACGAAAAATCTTCTTCTGATTTCTTTTAGTAACCGCTTTGGACAACCCGCCTTTTATTGACTTTTAAAATCTTTAAAATCATTGGTTCAACTGCCACTCATCATTTAACTTTTCAAAATCTCACCGTAAATATATTGACACGTGTCCCTATATTTTCATTGACGGCTGTACATTTTGAATTTAACCGCCTCTTCTCTCTCTCTTTTCACTTTTACGATTTCTGACTATTGCATATTTGCTACTGCTTTCTCTCAAACTTCCTTTTACTGCACAATCTACTTCGAATCCTTTTTTAATTACAGAAAATGGCTGGAGCTTATACACTAAATGCTTATCAAGTCAACTTTGCGTCAGTTCTCACAATCAAGGATGAAAACCTTGTTAAAATGTTCAAGACCATTGAGAAATCTGGTCTTCGAAAATTTCTGGAAGCACCGGCAATCATTTACAAGACCACTCTCCTGGATTTCTATGCCAAGGAAACCATTGAGGATGAAAAGATCAAATACTCTTAGGGAGATTCATCCATAACCATTGATGGTGCACTTATGGGAACAACTTTCTTTCTTTCATTCTCAGGTAATTTTGAATGCTCAGTTATTACTATGGAGGAGATGTCTACTGCTCTTACCACATTCTCAGCTTCTGGAGAGGAACTCTCTCCCTCTTACTTTAAGAAGCTTTCGAAAATGGATTACAAAGTACTCGTCGATATTGTGGGAAAGGCACTTTTGGTCAAGGCTACTACTATTGATAAGCTGACCAAGGAAAAAATTCAAGTGATGATGGCCATCACTTTTGAAGATAAATTGGATTGGAGTCGTTTCCTGTTCAAAAGTATGAAAGACATGATTTTAAGGAAGGGTACTGGTTTTTCTCTTCAAATCAGCAAAATGTTGAAGGATGATGGTTTTCCGTTTACATCGGAACAAGACAGATCATATGTCACAATGGCCGATGCTGACAACGTTCATAATTTAAGGCAAAAGCCAATTGTGGCTTGATTTATTTCCCTCAAGAAGAAGATTGGTGATGTTCAAACTGAGGCTCCAGAACCTCAGAAGAAAGTTAAGAGGAAGAGAATTGTTGCCTTGACTGATTCAGATAAAACCATATCTGAAGAATCTGCTGCTCCCACCAAAGCCTCTCTCCCAGCCACTCCGTCCAAAAAGAAACCCAGAACCACCATCTGCATCAAGAAGACATCAGTCATTGCTTATCTTGACATTGTCCCGTAGAGACAAGTTTTTCCCACACTCACCTCGACCAAACCAGTATCTATCTCCTCCTCAAAACCAGAAGCCATCCCTACTGCAACCACTTCCACTTCTTTACGGACTCTCAGACCCTCATCTAGAGTTGTTATTAGAGAACCTGTTGCAGGGTCTTCTTCTTTTAGACCTACGCAACCTGCCTCCTCATCAGACAAAGGCAAAGGAAAACTCATTGAAGAACCCAAAATTCATGGTGCCAAGTCATATGTTCAAACAGCGTTTGATATTCACATGGATGAAATAGATATATCTACCAGTGATGACATTTTTTTCTTCGATGATTGGCTCAAGGTTAGAGTTTTCCACCCAATCACATTTTTAAGAACTCCAGGTTCTTACCAAAAAATGGTGAAAAATGAGAAGCATGTCTTTGCTTCTACTAAGACAAAAAATGTGATTGAGGCAATTAACAAAAGAAGTTACATTATTGATCAGCTCAAGCGTCAAAAGCTGGATTCTGTTTTGAAGACTTTAAAGTCTAATTTTGATTTTATGAATCCTACTTCTATTCAAGATCAAGATGTAATACAACTTTTGTCTGATCAGTTGAGATTGATGGATGAGAAACCTCTTGCTCAAGAACAAGTTTTTGCCCAACCCTTGCAGTACAGAGTAGGCCTTGTCCTAGACATTCTAAAGATTAAGCCAGTTGAGGAAATGACTTCAGCTCCTTCTGAAGCCAAGTCTCCAGTACTCCTGCATCTCCGACTTTGCCTACTAAATCTTCATCCCTTATCTATGTTCATGACCTAGCGTCTATTGAAGAAGTCATTCAGTCGATTGTTCATGCTACTTCTACACCAGAAGCTTCTCAGGCTATTGACGTGGTTCCAAAAGAACATCCAGAAGGTCAACCAGCAGTACAATCAATGAAAGAATCAGATGCTGCTCCTTCATCTTCACTGCCTGATCTGGATAAATTTCCTGCTGAACATCATGCAGAAAAGGAAGCTCTGTTGGGGGTCCCATCTGAATCTAATCCAATTGTTGAGCCCATGGAAATCACTGAAACAGATATTGGTTCGTACCAACCAAAAGAAAGAGCAGCACTTGAACAATCTACTGCTCCAGAAGAAACTTCTGCAAAACCAAAAACAGCTCCCTCCTCTGCTCAACAAGAAGTTGTTCCCTCTTCTGCACTGATATCTCTCCGTCTGATTCTGCTGTTCACATTGCTCATGTTGTAGAAATCAGGCAGCATATTCAAGGAAGATCTCCATCCCCACAAGAACAGTTTGACCTTGAATTTGAGATAGATGTTCTTAAAAGAAATCTTGACAATCTATCGGAGATAGTAAAACAGCTGTCTCGAGAGCATGCTGGTAAAGCTAGAGCTACCAATTTTTACCGTGATTGCATTTCTAAAGAGGTCACTCGCACGGCGGAGTCTTTGGACAAGCTCTATGTTGAAACCGGTTTATTCAGGCAATCTGTTTTCACAAGTCAGAGTAACATCTTGCTCGGTAGAGCTGAGATAATTAAAACTGTCTCTGATCATGATTCGTCTATTCTCTCAGTCTCTAACAAAGTTGCAGCTATGGATTCGAAACTTGAACTTATTGATACCAAGATTGAGTTCCAATCTCAATCTCTTCAGACGCTTAATGAACGAGTTTCAAATCAAACACCATATCTCGAGATGCTGAATCATGGAATTTTTACTCTTATTGGTCGAGTGGATGACTTACTCACTCGAATTCAGACTAATGATGCCAAAAAATGGAATCAGAAGGCAGAACTGGAGATGGCATACATCATGCAGAATCTTCTTCCAGAAATCAAGATCCTCAGGACGAGGAAACCTTGTTCAGAGATATTGGAACCACTGATTAAACTCTTTTTTTTATTTACTTAACTCTATCTGCTTTATGTTATAACTGTTGTTCTTCATCTTTACTAACATCTAGGTTTTGACATCACCACAAAGAGGGAAATTGTTAGACTTAATTTAATTGTGGTGATGAGAGTCAAGACCAGTAAGCCGTGATAGTAAAATCAGAAGATAATATAAAAGCAGAAGTACTCGTATCGATAAACAGTAGCAGTACTTATCGAGTACTGAACGGCTCATAAAAGCAAAAGCATAACTTAACTTAAGAAGAAAAACTTAATGTTCTTCGACCGACTCCCAGACCACAATCAGCTGTTCATGGCCTTCTCCCAGCCTGTCACAGCCCAAGAGGGTCAGCTTCTTGGCTGGAATCGAGCCATGCACGGCTGGACACCCAAATCCTTCGATCTCACCATAACTCGACCCCTATCCATATCCATATCCATCACCTTGAAATCTAAAATGTCAACATGTACTGCCCCTTAAACCAAAATTTAGCAGCTCCTTACACAAACAGTTCAAGAGCGTGAGTTATATGCAAGGAAAAACGCATATTTCATGTCAAACCTTTGCAGAAATGATGCCACTTGATACATCAAATCATTCCTCATGCAAATACATATATATCAGCATATAAATGGTGAGAATGATGAGAAAAAGAGATACAATGCGTGCCTTTGCGTTTAAACGCTCGAAAACTCGAATATTTATGCGTAGAACATGCAGCGGAGGGGCAGGGAAAAAATCCTTTGGAAGAAGCTTGAGGAAGTAAAGAGAAACCTTGTTGAAAATTTCAGAAAGTTTATGCTGAAATGGGAAAGGGCTGCCGTGAGTTGGGATGGGTGGGTTTAGGGTTTGCTTAATATGGTTAAGTTAATATAATTATACATTAGTGGGCCCTTAATTAAAGTTAATGGTTTAAAAGAATTTTTAGCCCATTAAGCAATAAAAAATCCTATCAAAGCCCAAAAACCCTCCCAAAAATATTTTCCTTGGGTATCTTTTTAAAAATATTGTCCGAGCACTCAAAAAGTACCCCGATTTGCTAAATTTTGCATACTGGCTAAAATATAACTCGGTGGGTAAAAATACCCAACCAAGGCCCATTTTCAAAAATCATACTTAAAACACCTCATACTAAATAATTAATAATTATTATTTAAAAAAAATATTTTTCCTGAATATCCCCGGTCTCCGTTCCTCTTTCGAGCGCGAAATGCAACTTAAAATCCTAATGCACGAAACTTTAAATAAGCCATGAATTAAAACACAAATTCATGAAATAAATATGCATTTAATGCATTAAAACAATATAATAAAATACAAAAGAAATTTAATAACTTGCATGCATGTGGTTTACGTGGACCTTCAAATTTTCGAGACGTTATATGTTCAGCAACAAATCCTTCAGGTCTGCTCTTCCCTGTACTCTTGTTGAATATCTCCGGTGACTGGTATCAGGAGCTCATCCACATTGGCTAAAGATAGTTCATCTGTGTATGTGGTGAGTGGAGCTACTTGTTCAGAGACTGGTAGAACTATGATGGAATTAGATGAATAAGGGAAGAAGGTTAAGCTTCCGAAGATGATGGTTGAGAAACTGACTCTGTAACCTCGTAAGAAATTTGTTCCAAAACTGAGGCAGTTTGAACTGGTCCAGTTTAGGTCTCAGCACCAGCAGCTTGGTTGAACTTCTCAGTTGGACTGCTTGTCTCTAATGGAATGTGCAGCTTCTGTCCTATATCCCAATTCTTCACTTTGAGTTGGAGGGTGATGAGATCAGAATCCAATTGCTGAAAGACTGCCATGTCGGTATATGCAGTGGGTCTAGCTCGATCATAGTTCTTTTTTTGCTCGGCAGTTACTTCAGTCAACCTCTTGATTCTCGTCAAATCAAAGAAATATGTTTGTCTCTCCATGGCTTGGGCGACTAAAGTTGCTTTGACTGCCTTCAACACTGCTGATTCAAGTGAAATGAATCTTTTGTGGACATATTTTTTCTTGAACTGCTTGGCTAGGGTGTCAATTCTGAACTGTTCCCACTCATCATAATGTTCTATCTTCAGCTCAGCATATTCATTGATTTCATCCATGATTAGGTTGATCTGACTCTGAATGGCATTATTAGGCCTTGGTTCTTCTATAATCTTGGTCTTGCCCTTGGGATCACTTAGGGCATGAGGAAGTTCTAGTCCCGAGCCTGTTGTGTCCACCGCTTCTCTGATTAGCATACCTTTTGATCATTCTTGTGGAAGAATTGTTGGGCGGACCACTGTGGTGAGAAGCGCTTGGATTCCCATAAGTTTCAGAGTCTCTCAAAATTCAGCTATGATCTTTTGAGGATAGTCATCCTTATTTTCTGATCAGAGCTCTGCTACTGGTTGGATTGATTGGATAGGAACTGAGGAGATTGGTGCCTCGGCTCCACTTTGAAGAAGTTTAAGCTGATGTAGAGCTCCAAGAGTTGCAACTGGCTTGGTTTTCTACGATCTTGGCTTCTTGATCAGTTGAGGAGAAGGAGTCATCTCTGAATCACTGGCTGAGATATCCAGTTTTCTCTTTAGCTTCGGAGGAGCAGTTGCTTTGGATTTAGCAACTTTTCTTCGTCTTGAAAACTGCCACCTCGTCTTCAAACTTCTTGGACTGAACATTTTTTCCACTATAGATCTTGAATTTCATGATTTTCGAGGTTGATTCCAGAGGTAGCCAGAAGTCCTCGATCAGTCTGCTTAGCTAAAGTCTATTGCTGAACAAAATAGATGACCAGTTCATCTGAATTCTTTTCACGATGGTTGTCATCACTTGAAACTTTTCAAGGGTTAAGGCTGCAAACGAACCAACCTCTGCGAGGTTGCCCTAAGCAGCAATATCCGCCAGCAACTGAAACTCTGGCTTCAGTTTCCTCTAAGCCTCAAATGCCTTGATCATCTTCCCGCTGGCTGATAGCAAGGTCTGCATTTATTCAATGTAATTAACAGCCACTTTGGAGAAGCTTGAGAGGCCTTCAGTTGGCAGAATGAGTAAACTTCTGAAAAAACTCTTCATCAACAACCATAGAATGATTGTTGACCTTCATTTCTATCTACCCATTGTCAGTGACTACGCTGAACTCATAGATGGAGATAAGCTCTAGAGTATAGATCTCTGGAGTAGCCAGACTCAAGAATTGTTGAAGGCCAGTAGATTCAATCGTCCAGAAAACACTTCGTACTAATTCATCTTTGATGGAGAGAATCGATTTGAAATCAATAGCAACACCGTTAAACAAGAATGTGAGTTGCCATTTGGATTGAAGTTGCTGTAAAAAGGAAGAAATTTCAAGTGATTAGCTTTGTAGATTTGAGAGTTAGAAAATTTGAGAATTCATAGTGAAAGCTGAGTAGGGCGGTTACTCAAATATGTTTCGTGACTTCAATTTTCGTACACGTGTCATTCCGTGAGTAGTTTGACCATAAATTCGAGCCTTTCAACTGTTTTACTTATTTTAGAAACTGAATTTAAGCAGTTAAGCAATAAAGTGATTTAGTTAAAATAAACAATTTTGAAATAACACATTTTAATCAGTCACGAATCTCATTGTAGATCTTTAACTGAATTAAAATGAGTTAACTTGTTTGATAAAATCAGTTGGTTCGAGTACCGAGTGATCAGTTTGAAACTGAATCGGTTTAGTTTAGGAACAACTAACATTTGTCTCATTAGTTAACCAACTAAGATTCATCATTCCCCCTAAATTAAGCATCAAGACAAATCAATAATTCCTAAAATATTTTTAAGTAAAACAACTCAGTCTCGTGTAGAGGCTTAGTGAAAATGTCCATTGCTTGTTGTTTTTTTAATATGTATTTCAATTTGATGTCCTTTTTTAGAGCATGATCTCTGATGAAGTGATGTCTGACATCAATATGATTGGTTATGGAATGGAGAGCTGGATTGTTTGTAATCACAATTGAACTGGTGTTATCACAAAAGATTGATGGTTCTTTAGCAATAAATCCATAGTCTTTTAGTTGTTGCTGAATCCAGAGCAGTTGGGCACAAAAACTTCCTGCATCTAAGTATTCAGTTTCGGTTGTGGAAGTCGCGATGGATGTCTGCTTCTTGCTAAACCATGAGATCAGTCTGTCTCCTAGAAACTGACACGATCCACTTCAACTTTTGCGATCTAGGTTACATCCTGCATAATCTGCTATGAATATCCAACTAAATCGAAAGAAGAATTTTTAGCATACCATAAGCCCACATTTTGTGTGCCTTTAAGATACTTCAATATACGTGTCAGCTAATTAATTCGATTGTTTAGGATCAACTTGAAATCTAGCACATAAACATACAACAACATAATATCAAGACGCTAGCATTCAGGTAAAATAATGAACCTATTAAACCTCTGTAGAGAGTCATCTCAACCGATATTCCCCCTTCATATTTGTTTAGTTTAATTGCTGAATTCATGGGAGTGGATGCGGCTGAACATGTTTTCATGCCAAATTTCTTGAGCAATTACTTCGTACATTTTTTCTGACTGATATAGATACCGGTTTGCAGAACGAGAAGGAACGTCAGTTCACCTATCATACTTATCTCAAATTTGTCCTGCATCAGTTTAGCAATCTTTTCGCATAGTTTAGGGTTAGTTGACCGAAAAATAATATCAACGTAAATTTGAACAAGTAGGGTGTGATATTTTTTCGTGAATTTGAACAGTGCCTTGTCAACTGTTCCTACAGTGAAATCATGATCAATTAGAAATCTTAATAAGGTCTCATACTAAGCTCTGGGAGCTTGTTTAAGACCATATAATTCTTTGTTAAGGAGATAAAATGGCCAAAAAATAAATGATTTATGAAACCTGGGGATTATTCTACGTGAACTTCTTCATGTAAATGATCATTCACGAATGTATTCTTCACATGCATTTGATAGACTTTGAAATTCTTGAAGGATGCGTAGGAAAGTAATACTCTGATTGCTTCCAATTGAGCAACTGGAGCATACGTTTAATCGTAATCAATTTCTTCTTCTTGCATATAGCCTTGTGCAACTAGCCTTGTTTTGTTGCGCACTTCAGAACCAACTTCGTTCCATTTGTTCCTGTACACCTGTTTTGTACCTATATTAGTCAAATTGTTCTGCGTAACTGGTTCAATTTGCAACTGACCAGTTTCTTCTGCTTCAGTTGGAATGACTTCAGTTTTGATTTGGATATCATCTTGATGTTCCACAAACTGATAATCAGGAACTGCATCCTGTCCAACTGGTTGATCTACCACTTCATGTTCTGGTGTTTAAAGGAAGTTTCTGATAGCATGAACTTCATCTTCATTGTCATCCTCCAAATTGATATCTGTTAAGCAATTGGTTAGATCAATGGATCAGTTGACTTATCAGTTAGTATAGTTTTATCAAAAACATGTATTGATTCTTCAACATTAAATTTATGATTATTAAATACTCTATAAGCTTTACTAACTGATGAATAACCAAAAAATATTTCTTCATCTGATTTAACATCAAAGGTAGTTAAGTGGTTTTTACCATTATTGTCAATGAAGCATTTACACCCAAATATTTTGAAGTATGAAACCAAATTTTTTGTTTAATGTCAGACCTTACAAGGTGTTTTGGAATGGTTTTTATTGGTCATCGATCTGTTTTGAGTGTAACACACTGTGTTAACTTCTTCTGCACAAATCCTTTGAGAGATACGAGAATCAGCAAGCATAGTTCTAGCAGTTTCCTTAAGAGTACGATTTTTGCGTTCAGCTACACCATTCTGATGTGGTGTTCTTGCAGCTGAGAACTCATGTCTGATTCCCAAATTTTCAAGAAACTGAGATAGAGTTTGATTGACAAATTTAGTTCCACGATCGGATCTTATTTGTCAATCCCAACTAATCTTTCATTTAAAAGTCTTTTGAAAAGTTTTATCAGTTGTGAAGCAGTTTGGTCTGTTGATATTAGAAAAATTAGCCAAGTAAATCTTGAGAAATCATCAATAATCACTAATGTATATTTCATTCCCTTATGCTCATGACTGGTTTTGGACCGAATAAGTCTATGAGAATCAGTTCTAATCATACCTAAGATGATTTACTTTCTTTGTTTTTAGAAGAAGATCTGATTTTCTTCCCAAACTGACGAGTTGAAAATATTTTTCCTTTGAAAACTCAATTTTTAGTAGACCAGTTACTAGCTCATGGTTACTCATATATGCAACGGTTTTGAAGTTCAAATAGTTCAATCTCTTATGCCATAACTAGTTCTTAGAATGATTAGAAGCGACAAAAAAAATTGATTCATTGGGTTGATTACTCCAACTTACTTTATATATGTTACTACATCTATTATCCGTCATGATAATATCACCAATGGTGTTCTTAACAGTGAAGTGTGTTTGTTAAACTCGACTGAGTAATTATAATCATATAATTGACTGATACTAATCAAGTTATATTTCAATTGTAAATAAGTAAGACATCATCAATAATAATGTTAACATGGATAAGCTTACCCCTTACCAACGGTTCTAGCTTGTAAGGCATCTCCAAAACTAATTTCTTGCCTTCCGGGAGGGGCTTGTAAAAAGGGGCTGCACAAAGGGACTCTAGAGACAAAAATTAACGCACTTTTCAGCAACCAAGGAGTTTGAAGGAGAAAAAGGGTTGGAGAAAGCTTGGAGTTGAAGATTTCAAGATTTCCGGACAACATTCGTGTTTTCGTCACGTCTTGTATTTCTAGTTTAATTCTTCTTGTTTAATATTGTTTTGCTTAGTTTGATCATGAATTCTAGTAGCTAATTTTCATATTTGTTGGGATTTAAGGGGATCCTATCCCGAAACCAAGTTTAGGTAATCCATCTATCGAATTTTGATTTAATCTTGATTGTGCTATTATTTTCATTGCGTTGTTGAAGCGTGGCTAACTTTAATAACGATTTCATATTGCGAGTGAGTTCGAGAGAATAGCCCATGATATGAACAAGTAGCATAATATGAGGATTTATAATTTATATAGAAATATGAAAAGTCAGATACACGTCTATAGTCATAGTCCAATAGGTCGAAAGCTAGGGATTTCATAGAACGACATGCAATTCACCTTTGATAAATAATTAAAGAGATTTAATTACTTCACTACGTTGAATTACTTTGGCATAACTCAAGAGAGCGTGTTCAATTGGATAGGAAATCCCGTCGAAAGCGTAGATTTTTGTCGAAAAAATTAAGTAAATTAGCGAGTGGTAGGTGAACCGAGATTCCCAAAAAATTCATTTCTCACTGAATCTTTAATCAATCATTTATCTTATTTATTTCGTGAACCATTTCGTTGAGATTTTGTGTAATGCCCGAGATTTTATTATTGTAATCTGCGATTATTGATTTTGAATTGATGTGATTATAGACGAAAAGGATCAGACCGGGAAAGACAAAAGAAGACGTGAATTATGTACGAGGACTGAATCCCTCGCGCATATGCGCGACCAAGCAGGGAGCATATGCGTGAGGCAGGCAGAGAATCTCGCGCATATGTGCGTGAAGAGAGGACGTGCATATGCGTGAGCATGTGCAAGGAAGAAGGCCGAGACCAGTAGGTCTCGCGCATATGCGCCGAGGAAGGTCGCGCATATGCGCGAGAAGTGCAGTGCAAAGATGAAGCCACTTGGGTCCTTGGCATGCAACAAAAGCATAATCTCTTCATTTTTCCATTCAGAATTATCATCAAGAACGAGAGCTTCAGGGAAGAGGCTGTAACTTTCTTAGAATTTGAATTGTGAGTGTTATACAAGACCAACTGTTAGAATTTCAATCCGACTTCAGTACTGTGTTCCTATCGACAAAGACTGCAACTGGACGTAAGTTTTATTACTTTCTGATATGATTTGAAAATATGATATGGATGGAATTCTGATATGATCTATATTATCTGTTGATGAGATTGTTATCAGTGTATAATCGAAATCAGATTGAAGAATGGATACCGTATGAATTTGTTATCATTTTCAGATTGAATTTGATTGAGATTATACATATTTGATATCAGATTGTATTGTTGATTGATTATGAGTTGAGATTGATATTTGTTGATATTTGTATTGCTGGGTATATCGAGATTGTACTGTTATGCCGTTGAAACAGAATTAGATTGAGTTTTTATTATATCCAGTATTGATTGGGTTGTATATTGACATTGTACTCCTCAATATTGTCATTGCCGGATTGAGTATTGAGAGGCTTCAAATTCGAGCCTTCGACTTCGTCAGACCGAGAAAAGAAAGGTATAAATCAATGTTGAACTGGGAAGATACGACGCGAGTTTGATTTGACTTGAGTTTCCCAAAACCACATACCTTATTTTATTGCATTGATGTTTGCAATTCATGAGTTTGATTTGCTTAGTCTATTGATTTATAGCAAAGCATGTATTGAGTCATGGGCGGATGTGCCTAGTCATTGGCGGAGGTGCCAAGTCTTTGGCGGATGTGCCAAGACACTGGATGTTTGGTTTATATCGATGTTGCTTAGGAGTAGATCGACTTCTATTGTTGAGATTCGATATAGTGTGCCAATGTCCAGGACCGGGATCCCTAGATTAGAGAAGAGTCGAGTGTGAGATTATGAGTCGAGAATTGATTTACAGTTTTATATCGATTCATGTCTTTCAGATTGTGATACATGTTATTGATATTTGTTTCATACTTTTATATTTGTTTATATGATTGTATGTACACGTTGTTTATAATGGGAATATCTTTCTCACCGGAGTTATCCGGCTGTTGTTGTGTTTGTATGTGTGCATGACAACAGGTGGGACATGATCAGGGTCAAGAAGAGGATGAGAGATAAAGATTAGCGTGGAGATCCGGACTTAGAAGTAAATTTGATTTTCAGAACTTGATGTAGTTGTTGAACACTAGTTGATCTGAACATATGTTGTACAAGACTTGTACTGTACTTTCGATGTTTATATCAGATTGATTATCATATGTTGCGCACTCATGTATTTTAAAAAAAAAAATTTAGGCCCAGATTAATTAACTGATCCTAATGATGATTAAGAAAACGAATTAGGTTTGGGTCCCCAGAGCAGGTGGTATCAGAGCAGTAGGTTCCTTAGATTGACTTAGAAGCTAGTGAGCGGGGTAGATTGAGTTTTCTTTCCTGCTTTTGCTATGCTAGCATGTTTTACTGCTTTGAAATGCATGTTTACCTGATTATCTGATTTGATTGGAAACATGCATGACTTGAGAATGAATCAGAACCGATTCTTGATCAGTAGTAAGATGATCATAGGAGGACTGAAACAGATTTGTTGTAATTGGTTACTAATCCTTTTGATAATCAGATATGCCTCCTCGAAGAATCCCAGAATAGGGTAGTACCTCAACTAATCCGATGGATGTCACAGCAACACCGATGGAAACACTGCTGAAGAGGTTTCAGTCGTTTAAACCACCGACATTGAAAGATACTGAGACTTCAGTTGTGATGCCCGAGATTTATGGTGTTGTTAATCTGAAATGATTCATTGATTAATTGATGTGATTATATACAGAACGGATCAGACCAGGGATGCCGGAAAGAAGTTGGATTTATGTGCGAGGAAAAGACCTCGCGCATATGCGCGACCCTGTCGGGCGCATATGCGCGAGGCAGTCAGAGGACCTCGCGCATATGCGCGACATGGACCCACACATGTGCGCGAGGGTACCCGAGAGTTGTGAAGAATGGTAAAGGACCTCGCGCATATGCGCCGAATGAGGGCGCGCATATGCGCGAGTTGCCGAGAAGATCATTGCCGAGACCAGTAGGTCTCGCGCATATGCGCCGGTTGAGGTCGCGCATATGCGCGAGACGTGTTGCACTTAGGATGAGCCATTTGCCCTTGACATGCATGATATATATATATAACAAGTTCATTCTTCCTTCAGATGAACAAACAAGAATCGAGAAATGCTTCAGAAAAGTTGTTGAAAATCCTTACGCCTTTATATTTCGATCCGTCCGTCTGATTTTCAATCCGACTTCAGTACTGTGTTCCTATCGACGCAGGCTACAAATGGACATAAGTTTTCTTAAGTTCTGATATGATTTGAAATTATGATACTGTCAGAATCAAATATGATTCATATATGATGTTCTTGACATATTAGACATCGTAGAATCGAAGTCAGATTGAGAAACAGATTGATTATGAAATTTTTATGATTTTCAGAGTTGAATTGATTGAGAATTAATATCAGAATTGTATTATTATCGATTATGAGATGTTTGGATTGATATCTGATTGATGTTGTATCGCTGGGTATATTGAGACTGCGCCGTTATGACGTTGAAACAGAATTTGATTGAGTTCTGATTATATCCAGTATTGATTGAGTAGTGTATTGATATTATACCCCTTGATATTGTCATTGCCAGATTGAGTATTGACAGATTCGAATCAGAGACTTCGACAGAATCAGATTTACAGAAAGAAAGGTATAAGTCAATGTGGTGCCGGGAGAATGACTCGAGTATGATATACTTGAGTTTCCTTAAATCACATACTTATTGTTATTGTGTGCATTGATTTGAATTGATATGCTTGTTCTAATTATTTATAGAAAGCATGTATTAGACGAGTATTAGACGAGTGATCTTGTGACATAGGTGTCAGATAGTGATGGAATCGTCACTGGCACAATTGCCCATTGTCACAGGATAGTGATTTGGCGAAAGTTCCAAAGTCTGTGACGGATAGGTCAAGACACCGGATGTTTGGTTATATCGATGTTGAATAGAATTGGAGTTTCTTCTATTACTGATATTCGATATGGAATACCAACGTCTGGAAAACCGGGATCCCTAGACTAGGACTGAGTCTAGTCTGAGACGTGGAGTCACGAGTCTGATTGACGATTTTATATTGGTTATGTTTCTGATTTTGATACATGTTACTGATATCTGTTACATGCTTTTACATTATTTATATGATTGCATGTTCCGTTGATTTATACTGGGATATATTTCTCACCGGAGTTATCCGGCTATTGTCGTGTTTGTATGTGTGCATGGCAACAGGTGGGACAGGATCGGGGTCGAGGAGATGAAGAGAGATCGTGATTAGAGTGGAGATTACGGACCATGATTAGAGATAGGGTTGGACACTTGATATTTAGTTGTTAATACTGACATATATATTAGAATGTATTATATTATGTTCCGCATTTAATATTGTATTTAAAAAAAATTTAGACCCTGTTTATTATAATCGATTTAATTGTCCCAATGATGATTAAGAACAAGATTAGCGTCCGGGTCCCCACATCAGTTGACTGTTAGAGTTGGATAGATGATATAGAAATGTTGTTTGATTCATTGGATTATACAGATGAGCGCAGAGTTAGACTGATTGGGCACCAATTGCATGATGTTGCAAAGAACTGGTGGCTCACGACCAAGATAGCTTTGGAACATCGAGGTATAGTTATTACTAGGAAAATCTTTAAGACTGAATTCTATCAAAGATTTTTCCCAGTATCGTACAGGAAAGACAAGGGTGTAGAGTTTGCCAATCTGAGACAGGTTCGGTTGAATATAGAAGAATATGTGGCCAAGTTCTCTACTCTGTTATGTTTTGCTCCGCATGTTGCTGAGAGTGATGAAGCTGTTGCTGATCAGTTCATCAACGGATTGAATCCCGAGATTTTTACATTGATAAACACTGGAAGACCGAATAATTTTGCTGATGCCCTCAACAGAGCAAAAAGAGCTGAATCTGGCCTGATTAGGCAGAAAGAAGCTTCGTTTGTTCCTCCAGTACCGAGACAGCAACAAACTTCTACTCCATTCCAACAACCCCCTTCTAGATTTGAGAGTGGCAGTAGCAGCAGTGGAAAGAAAGACTATTTGAAAGCCCGAGGAAGAAAATTCAAGAGGCCTGGTAGTAGTTCCTCTAGCTCTAGTGGTTCCCGACAGAGCCAGAGTTATACAAGGGCTTATTGCAGAACTTGTGGAGGGAGACATCCCACCGAGCAATGCCAAAAAGTAATTGGTAATTGCCGCATCTGCAGACAGCAGGGACATTTTTCTAGAGTGTGTCCACAGCGAGGTTCCCAAGGATCCCACGGAGCAGAATCATCTAGATCAGTGGCACAGACTGATAGACGATCATCTGCTATTCATTCTTTCCAGCCACCACCGACTACTACTCAGTCACAGCTGAGGCCAGGAGGAAGCCAGACTGTTAGCCAACCTCCGAGACAGCAGGCCAGAGTATTTGCTTTGACTGAAGAACAGGCACAGAAAGCACCAAATGATGTTGTTGCAGGTAACTGTTCTCTTTGTGGTTATCTTGCCTATGTATTGATTGATACGGGTGCATCCCATACGTTTATTTCTGAGCGATTTGCATCGATCCATGCATTGCCTATTGAGTCATTATCTGCTGTAGTATCTGTCTCTTCATCTTTGGGGAGAGGTCTTGTATCAGTGACGTCTGTTAAACATTGTATGCTACAGTATGACGGGCATGAGATTGAGTTAGATTGTATCGTACTTGGGTTGTCTGATTTTGACTGCATTATTGGTATCGATATGCTGACCAAGTACAGAGCTACCGTAGATTGTTTCCAGAAGATTGTGAGATTCAGACCTGATATGGCTGATGAATGGAAATTTTACGATAAGGGTTCTAGATCTAGAATTCCTTTGATATCTGTGTTATCTATGACTCGATTATTACAGAAAGGAGTAGAGAGATTCCTTGTATATTCTGTAGATGTACTGAAATCGAGCCCATCATTGGCTGATTTGCCAGTGGTATGTGAGTTTGCTGATGTCTTCCCAGATGAGATTCCGGGTTTGTCTCCAGTCAGAGAGATAGACTTCAGCATTGAATTGGTACCAGGTACAGTTTCGATTTATAGAGCTCCATACAGAATGACACCAATTGAACTGAAAGAATTGAAAGAGCAGTTAGAAGATTTACTGGCCAAGGGTTACATTAGACCGAGTGTTTCTCCTTGGGGTGCTCCAGTACTTTTTGTGAGAAAGAAGGACGGTTCAATGAGACTCTGCATTGACTATCGACAACTGAACAAGGCTACGGTAAAGAACAAATACCCTTTGCCTCGTATAGATGATTTATTTGATCAGTTGCAGGGTTTTTCTGTCTATTCCAAGATCGATCTGAAATCTGGATATCATCAACTGAGAGTCAGAGATTCTGATATCTCGAAGACAGCTTTCAGAACTAGGTATGGACATTATGAGTTTATTGTCATGCCGTTTGGTTTAACGAATGCTCCATCTGTATTTTTGGGATTGATGAACCATGTATTTCAGAAGTATCTCGATGATTTTGTGATTATTTTTATCGATGATATTCTAATTTATTCAAAGAATATGATTGATCATGCTGAGCATTTGAGAATTGTGCTGAGAATTCTGAGAACTGAGAAATTGTATGCCAAACTGTCGAAATGTGAATTATGGCTGAAGCAAGTTGTATTTCTGGGTCATATTATATCTGGAAATGGTATTTTTGTTGATCCTAGCAAGGTTGAGGCAGTGATTAGTTGGTCTAGACCGACATCAATGCCACAGATACGCAGTTTTATGGGTTTAGCAGGATATTATCGTCAATTTATTAAATATTTCTCCAGTATTGCTAAGCCAATTACTCAATTGACTCAGAAGAATGCCCAGTTTGTTTGCTCTGAAGAGTGTGAGTCCAGTTTTCTAGAATTGAAAAAGAGATTGACTAGTGCTTCCGTATTGACTATTCCAGGTACTGGTGATTTTGTTGTTTATTGTGATGCTTCTAACAGAGGATTGGGTTGTGTTTTGATGCAGCGAGGACATGTTATTGCCTATGCCTCCAGACAATTGAAGCCACATGAGTCTCGCTACCCAATTCATGATCTTGAATTGGCAGCCATCGTATTTGCATTGAAGATATGGCGACACTATCTATACGGTGTGAAGTTTGTGATTTATTCTGATCATAAGAGTTTGAAATATATATTTTCACAGTCTGAATTGAATATTAGGCAACGAAGATGGCTTGATTTACTGAAAGATTTTGATTGTGAAATCAAATACTATCCAGGAAAGTCTAATGCAGCAGCTGATGCACTAAGTCGAAAGGTATGTTCTTTATCCTTATCGACGATTGGTGTTTCACATTTGATAGAATATTGCTGTCTTTCTGGATTGATATTTGAGACAGATTGTAAACCGCTGAGACTTTATGCTATTCAAGTCGAACCAGAGCTGATTTTGAGAATTAAAGAAGCTCAGAAAGTTGATCAGAATGTTCAGAACTCGATTTCGATGGTCAGAGCAGGGCATCGATCAGAATATCAGGTTCATGAGAATGTATTATATGTGAATAATCATCTTGTTGTTTCAGATGTTTCAGATTTGAAACGACAGATATTGGCAGAAGCGCACAGTAGTCGATTCAGTATTCATCCTTGTGGCAGAAAGATGTATAATGATTTGAAAAGACAGTTTTGGTGGAAACAAATGAAAGCAGATATTGCAAAGTTTGTATCAAAATGTCTGAATTGCCAGCAGGTGAAAGCCGAAAGAAAGAAACCAGGAGGTTTGTTACACAGCTTGTCTATTCCTGAATGGAAATGTGATCACATTTCTATGGATTTTGTGACGAAGCTACCACGATCCTCCACGGGTTGTGATGTGATTTGGGTTGTTATTGACAGATTGACCAAATCAGCATGTTTTATTCCGTACAAGATGACGTACAGACATGACCAGATGACAGAGATTTATGTCAGAGAAGTGGTTAGATTGAATGGAGTGCCGAAGTCGATTGTATCGGACCGTGATCCTCGGTTTACTTCACACTTTTGGCACAGTTTGCAGCAAACGCTAGGTACTAAATTGCATTTGAGTACCGCATATCATCCACAGACTGACGGATAGTCAGAGCGGACTATCCAGACATTGGAAGATATGCTTAGAGCTGTAGTGCTAGATTTTTGCACTAGTTGGCAAGATTCTTTGCCACTTTGTGAATTTTCGTACAACAACAACTATCAGACGAGTATAGAGATGGCTCCATTTGAAGTGTTGTACGGCAAGAAGTGCAGATCCCCTCTTTATTGGGATGATATCTCCGAGGTACCTGAGATTGGGCATGATATGATCCGAGATATGACATAGAAAGTGAAGCTGATTTAGAAGAGAATGAAGACAGCTCAAGACAGGCACGCCAAATATACCAATGTTCGTCGTCGACCGTTGGTATTTGAGACAGGAGACAGAGTATTTCTGAAGATTTATCCTTTCAGAGGTGTTGTCAGATTTGGCAAGAAAGGGAAGTTGTCTCCACGATACATCGGTCCGTACGAGATTCTCGAGAAGATAGGAGATCGTGCTTATCGACTTGCTTTACCGCCTTCTCTATCTGGAATACATGATGTCTTTCATGTATCTTTATTGCGGAAGTATCTTCCTGATGCATCTCATATTTTTCAACCAGACGAGGCCGAACTTGATGAGACTCTGAGCTATTTTGAGAAGCCGATTCAGATTCTTGATCGTAAAGAAAAACAGCTCAGAACGAAGACTATTCCGCTTGTGAAAGTTCAGTGGAGTCGTCATGGCATTGGAGAAGCAACCTGGGAGACTGAGTCAGATATGAGACAGAAATTCCCAGAGTTATTTCACTAATGTGAGTTTTGCTGTTTAGCTTCTATTCTCCATTTCTTATTGTATCTGATTTGCTATCTGATTTGATTGCCTGTGATTTCGGGGACGAAATCAGATCTTAGAGGAGAGAAATGTAATGCCCGAGATTTTATTATTGTATTATGTGATTATTGATTTTGAATTGATGTGATTATAGACGAAAAGGATCAGACCGGGAAAGACAAAAGAAGACCTGAATTATGTGCGAGGACTGAACCCCTCGCGCATATGCGCGACCAAGCAGGGCGCATATGCGCGAGGCAGACAAAGAACTTCGCGCATATGCGCGACCACGATGCGCGCATATGCGCGAGCCTGGCAGAGAACCTCGCGCATATGCACGTGAAGAGAGGACGCGCATATGCGCGAGCATGTGCAAGGAAGAAGGTCGAGACCAGTAGGTCTCGCACATATGCGCCGAGGAAGGTCGCGCATATGCGCGAGACGTGCAGTGCAAAGATGAAGCCACTTGGTCCTTGGCATGCAACAAAAGCATAATCTCTTCATTTTTCCATTCAGAATTATCATCAAGAACGAGAGCTTCAGGGAAGAGGCTGTAACTTTCTTAGAATTTGAATTGTGAGTGTTATACAAGATCCAACTGTTAGAATTTCAATCCGACTTCAGTACTGTGTTCCTATCGACAAAGACTGCAACTGGACGTAAGTTTTATTACTTTCTGATATGATTTGAAAATATGATATGGATGGAATTCTGATATGATCTATATTATCTGTTGATGAGATTGTTATCAGTGTATAATCGAAATCAGATTGAAGAACGGATACCGTATGAATTTGTTATCATTTTCAGATTGAATTTGATTGAGATTATACATATTTGATATCAGATTGTATTGTTGATTGATTATGAGTTGAGATTGGTATTTGTTGATATTTGTATTGCTGGGTATATCGAGATTGTACCGTTATGCCGTTGAAACAGAATTAGATTGAGTTTTTATTATATCCAGTATTGATTGGGTTGTATATTGACATTGTACTCCTCAATATTGTCATTGCCGGATTGAGTATTGAGAGGCTTCAAATTCGAGCCTTCGACTTCGTCAGACCGAGAAAAGAAAGGTATAAATCAATGTTGAACTGGGAAGATACGACGCGAGTTTGATTTGACTTGAGTTTCCCAAAACCACATACCTTATTTTATTGCATTGATGTTTGCAATTCATGAGTTTGATTTGCTTAGTCTATTGATTTATAGCAAAGCATGTATTGAGTCATGGGCGGATGTGCCTAGTCATTGGCGGAGGTGCCAAGTCTTTGGCGGATGTGCCAAGACACTGGATGTTTGGTTTATATCGATGTTGCTTAGGAGTAGATCGACTTCTATTGTTGAGATTCGATATAGTGTGCCAATGTCCAGGACCGGGATCCCTAGATTAGAGAAGAGTCGAGTGTGAGATTATGAGTCGAGAATTGATTTACAGTTTTATATCGATTCATGTCTTTCAGATTGTGATACATGTTATTGATATTTGTTTCATACTTTTATATTTGTTTATATGATTGCATGTACACGTTGTTTTTACTGGGAATATCTTTCTCACCGGAGTTATCCGGCTGTTGTTGTGTTTGTATGTGTGCATGACAATAGGTGGGATAGTATCAGGGTCAAGAAGAGGATGAGAGATAAAGATTAGCGTGGAGATCCGGACTTAGAAGTAGATTTGATTTTCAGCACTTGATGTAGATGTTGAACACTAGTTGATCTGAACATATGTTGTACAAGACTTGTACTGTACTTTCGATGTTTATATCAGATTGATTATCATATGTTGCGCACTCATGTTTTAAAAAAAAAAATTTAGACCCAGATTAATTAACTGATCCTAATGATGATTAAGAAAACGAATTAGGTTTGGGTCCCCACATTTTTTGCCGAGTGGTAGGTGAACCATTTCGTTGAGATTTTATTTAATCATCGTAGTAGTAAACAATCATCTGAATTATCTTTGCTAAAGGTTTAATAACTGGGATTAAAAGTTGAGAAATATAGTCTCTAGAAGAACGATACTCGTACTCTCGTACACTATATTATTACTTGACATCGTGCACTTGCGATTATTTCGAGCTTGAATACTATTATTTTTTTACTAAGGATTTTACAGTGCAAGTTTTGCTCGATCATGTACCATAACCGATTAAACAAAGTAAATGTATTTCTCTTAGCACGTTATCAGTTCTGGCTGATGAAGATTCATCTTGACTATTAAAGCTTGAACTAGTTTTGTCTCCAACTTATTTCGGTAAACCTTGAATCTCATTCCTTGTTCCAAACTTGAATCATACCAGTTAGTCTCGAGTTCTCGGATTCAACTGCTGAATCATAGATTAGTTCTCATCATTTTCTACTATCAGCTTAGCAATCTCTTTTTTGAAATTCGACATTTCAACTGATTGTGAACAATCGGTTTCAATTTTGTTGTTTGTACGATCAATTTGCTTATCTTTAGCTTCCTCAAGGAGAGAGCAAGCTTACGATATTCATTCACCATGTCATGCAGGGTTGAAATAAGTTCTTCACGTGTAAAATCAGTTGAACTGAAATCAAATACCTACTCACTGTTGGATTCCAGTTCAGCATCAATGTCCATGAGGCCATTCACTTCTTCTTCATCACTAGAGCTACTCGAACTCTCAGACACTGAAGCATCATTGCCTGTTTCTGCCCATTTGGACCTGCTTTCTTTCAGGCACCAAGGCATCATTCTTTTTTCTGGATGATTTTTGTCATCCTTTGATCTTTTTCTGAGCTCAAAAGGCTTCTTTTCCTTCTCAACTGATCGTCTGCTGTCCTTCTTTGGCTTGGGACAGTCAGATATGGAATGATCAGTTTTCCACAGTTGTAATACACGTTTGGTTCATCATTGGATTAATTCTTATCGTAATTCTTCTGGAATGATCCTTCATTCTTCCTCATAAGCCTTCCAAAATTTCTGATGAACAATGACATCGCGAAATTGCTCAGTTGTTCAACAGTCTTCTTAGCTGATGTAGTTGGCTCCAGTTTCTGAGAACTGAGGGCAGTTGTGACTGTTGGAACTGATGGTTCACCCTCTCTTGTTTTCATTTCAAATTCACATGTTTTCAAGTCAACAAACAGATCACACAGATCCACTTCGTTGAGATCTTTTGATTCACTCATGGTCATTGTTTTTACATCCCACTCCTTGGGAAGACCACGCATTACTTTAAGTTCAACTTCTTTGTTAGGATACACCTTTCCTAATGCATTTAGTTCAATGACGATGCTGCTTACTCGTTCATAAAATTCGTACATTGACTCTCCAGTTTTCATTTTGATGTTATCAAATTTTTGCACGGCAACTGAAAGATTATTTTCTTTTGTTTGCTCATTGCCTTCGCATAGATGGATCAATTTCTCCCAAATTTCTTTGGTGGATTTGCATATCTTTAATTTGTTGAAGGTATTCTTGTCCAGCTTCTTGTAGAGTGTATCCTTGGCAACAATATCCATATTTGCTTTTTTTTTTGTCTTCATTTGTCAACTCATCATATGGTTTCTCAATGTGATGAGGTGCTCAATCAGTTAGAGCAACTACAATATTTGTCTTTATTATTTTCATTGGTCCGTTAGTTATGAGCACCACATATCATCATCTTATGCAGCTAGATGAGCCTGCATTCTAGTCTTCCAGTCATCAAATTCTTCTCTGGAAAACATGAGAATTTTATTGAAAGAAGACATGGTTATTAGATGTATGTGTTTGGAAGTATTCAAAACAAGATTTAACCGCTCTGTGATACCATTTGTTAGGATCAGTTAATACAGGTAAAGTGTTAAGAAAGGAGGTTGAATAAACATTTTAGCTTTTAGAACTATTTTTCGAATATAAATCAGTTTTTTGAGGAATTAATCTTGAAATCTTGTATGTCTAAATCGATCAGTTAACTAAAATAATGCGGAATTAGACTGAAGGATATATTTGAATATTTTGGCTAGGGTACCATGAAAACTAAATGAATAAGTCATAAGTGCAAGAATTTCACGTATTTTATACGAGAATCCATTTGAATTACGTTACTTTTAGACAGAATTATGCTTGGTATTTGTTGTTTTGTGTTGTGCGGAAGATGAACAACTACTGGAGAATTAATGGCGATTAGGGGCATTTTCGATTGCAAAATGTTGATGAACTAGAGCCTCAACACCAAGGATCAAGCGCCCCAGTGCTAAGGCCTCAAAAAACTACAAGCTAGCACTGCGACACCTGCATTGTCGAAGGACAAGCGCCGAGGCACTACACCACCAGCGCCGTGGCGCTAACTCTCGCAAACGGGCGCCTAGGCACACAGTGCTAATGACGGCAAAATTCGAGAATTAAGATTTCTTTTACGGGCCAAACGAAATAAAAAAAGGAGAATAGGGTTTTTGACAAGAGAGCTGTTTTTGGCAAAGAAAAATAGATAAGAGACGAGAGAACACGCACGAGAAGAAGAATTGGAGCGCAAGGATTGATCACAATGATGGAGAACGAAAAATCTGGGTACAGAGATGCCACTTCTGATTTGCTATTTAATCTTTCGCCTTTTTGATCTCTTGTGTTGAGATGTCTAAACTTTCAAACATGAGTTTTTTTGTTTAGATTTCATCATGAACTAAATTTTTCATTCTAGAGGATGACGTAGCTTTGTTGACACGATAATTTTGACTCGGTTGTTTATATGATTGAATTCCTTTTGGTTTAATTGCGTTTTCTAGTTCTTATCGCTTTCAATTTACTGGCCATAAATTTTTTTTATCTGATTAATTCTACAACTCGGGAGAGGGACTAGAATTATGGATCATTAGAGACACATTGTTAAATGTTTATACTGTTTAGAAGGCATATAACTTTAGCGAGGCCTAGGTAAGATCATCGTTTGCATATATCATTTGAACTTAGATTCTTATTAGGAATGTTTGAATCGAAGTCTGAATGATTTATTCGTCACTTGGGAAAGGGGGAATAAAATAATTATCCGGTCTTGGCCATTAAATGATTGGAATTCATGAATATAAATGCAACAGAGAATAATATCGCGGAAACTAAGTGAAATCACTCCTCCATATATTTTCTCCCATTGATATTTAATTTTCTCAATTCGGTGATTCGATTACTATTTATTTGCAATTAATTCGTGTTAAATATATCTAGCCTTTTATTGATTCTTCTAAATAAAATCGTGACTGTTTTGATTATAAGCACTTATTTACTTTTATATATACACTCCTCGTGGGAAAGATACTTTGCTCTCATATATTAAAACTTGACAACCGTGCGCTTGCACATCGAAAACACACAAAAAGTTTTTGGCGCCATTGTCAGGGAGTGACAAATTTAAATTTATATCAGTATTGTTACCAATTAGTCTAGATTTTAATTTAGAGTTGTTTTTATTTTATTTTATAATCACTGATTTGTTCATTTTCTCTGTTTGACAGTGCATGCAAAGATCGCACAGTCCTGACTTGCTTATCTTTGATCCTGAAATCGAAATAACTGCACGGAGATAAAGAAAATCGAGAAGATAAGAGATCCAAGCAATGGCTGAAAACAGAGAGGACGAGAGACATAACCTGCCAGAATCTATACCTATCAGTAATCAACGCCCATTATTTTGGCATTGCTCGAGGGACTATAAATGAAAAAAATTTCAAGCTGAAGCCTTCACTAATAAATATGGTTCAACATAACCAATTTGCGGTAACCGCCACTTCAGATCCTCACGTTCATTTGAGAACTTTCCAGGAGATCACAGACACGGTAAAGATTAATAATGTACATGATGATATTATTAGACTGCGTTTGTTTCCATTTTCTCTTAGGGACTAGGTAACAGGATGGCTCCAGTTGCTTGCCTTGGGGAGTATCACGGCATGGCAGGAGCTGGCGACAAAGTTCCTTGCTAAGTATTTTCCCCCCGCGAAGTCTGCACAGTTGAAGATTGAGATCAGCAATTTTCCACATAATTAATTTCAGCAGTTGTATGAGGCATGGGAAATGTATAAGTATTTGTTGATGAGGTGCCCGAATCATAGTTTTGAAGACTGGATACAACTTAATTATTCTACAATGGTCTGAATGGGCAAACACGAGGAACTGTGGATGCAGCGGCTGGTGGCACGATCTTTGCCAAATCTCCTGATCAAGCTTATGACTTGCTTGAGCAAATGAGTATTAACAGCTACCAGTGGCCATCTGAGAGGTCAGGAGTAAAGAGGACAGCTGGAGTTTATGCTATGAATCCTGTTACATCACTCACTGCCTGAAACGTCATTTCCTTTTTAACTTTAAAATCATACAAATTTTTTTTAAAAATTTCTCCTAACTTCAAAATCATCCAACATAAAAACTAATATTTGAAAATCTTAAATGCATAAAAATCCATAAATTGTTAACCACCAAAATCATACCTCAACTTTTAAAATAATCCAAAAAATAGACTTCAAAATTAAGCATAAAAGCTCCAAATAAATAATCCTCAAAATTTTTACGTAAAACTTTTTAAGTACTAAGCTAATGCAGAAATAAATGTCCCTCAGGAGTGTAGTGCCGGACTCGATCCACTCTCGCGTCAGCGCCTCCCCCAAAATCATCCTCATCTGCAACCATCCAAACCTAGTGAGTCTAATGACTCAGCACGCTCTAACCATACGTAACAAATAATATATATACTGGCACACACACTAAAATCATATTTTTATTTAAAAAAAGTTAGCATAAATTTGTAAGAGTAAATAAAGCATAAATCGTAAAGCTTTCCATTATTGTATATCATTTTGGGTGAAGTTTGATCCTTGAAAGTGACAAGTTGTAATCATTTTATCATGTGGTCGACTGATCGGTCTTAGCTCACCATTGTACATGGGGGCGGGGCTTCAGCAACTTTCGCCACTGGACCGTCGTCAAATATGGAAATACGATCGTCGTGCTCCTTCTGTGGGCCTTCTCTCGTAAACCGGCTCCCTCTAGGGCCTTTTCCTCACGATATGCCCAATCACATCATATCATAATTTTCACGATCAATTCACATATTTCAAAATATTTTCCTTTCTTATTGTATCCTTCAAAACTCGTAAAATAACATTTTTCATAAAAAATCGTACAATTTTAGCATATATCATAAAATACCATATTTACATCATAAACATTTTAAAATATCATTTAGCATGTATTATGATTCTTCGGGACATTGTCAGACCTTTCGAACTACCCGGTACGTAAATGACCATTTTACCCCCGGACTCAAAACTTCTCAATTTTGACTTTTTCTTAATTTTCTTGACTAGAGCCTATCTCATAGCATTATATAAGTTTAAATCTGACTTCAAATATTTTTTTTAGACGTAAATCTGATCATCTCGATTTATTCAACTTAATAACTAAACACGAGATTTTAAACCTAGATTTTCATCCTTAAAATACCCCCGTTAACTAGGAACCAACCCCCGTGGACCACGGTTAGGCCCATATTTTTTTCCAAGTCATTTTCGAATTCCTAAGCCACGTTTCTACACTCACCCAAGCCTTCTTGGACCACGGCTGCAGTAGGCCACGTCCTGACCCCTAGACATCCTCCCTAGACCCTACTTGACCAGCCTAGCCAATCGAAACCAGCCGTGCACACCCTACAACATAGCCGTGCCCAAAACCGATCACTACAACCCATAACATGCACGGAAAACCCTAACTTTCAAGCCCCCAAATACCATTCCTTCGCTATTGTCCATCCCTTGTTTACCACTCAAACAAAACTTTTTACGACCCATGAACGCCTCATATTGGCAGCGATCCCCTTAGAATTCATAACACATATCATATATGCCTATAGACGTCAAAAACATTGAAAATTTATGTCGAAACGCTAAATAATTCGATCTTAACATTTTTCATGCTTAAAAACAATAAAAACGCATAATATGGTTTGAATGATGCAAAAACAAAGGTTTGAAAACGTGCCTTTGCATTTAAAATGCTTGAAATATGAACACCGAAATAGTGGAACGTCGGTGACAAACGAAGGACGATTTCTACCCTTTTTCTATCTTTTATTCATGTCAAAACCCCACCGAAAACCCACCTTGAGATGCAAGGGAATTGGGAGATCGTTGTTGGAAGGAAGAACAATGAATAAAGGAGGAAAAAAATTCAAAAATCTTTCATTGCAAGCACAAAGAGGTTTAGCCGCTTGAAACCTCCAATTCACGTAACTTTTTGTGTGTGTGTTTCGGTGTGTGTGTCCACTAGGGCTAAGAGTCTTTCTTTTATCTTTATTTTTTAAAATAATAATAAAAGGCTTTCCAAATATTTAATTAATGCGTTTAAATAATCTTAATTTTTTATTAATAAATTAGACCGATTAAGATTTATAAAATCATTAGGCCTCAAATTAAAACATTTAAAAATATCTATTTCCAAAAAAATCCCTTATAAAATACATAATTTCTTTCTCATACTAATTAATTTAAATTCGACTCTAAAAATACTAAATTCTTAAATTATTTAAAATATACTTTTTCTTAATGAAAACTAAACATTTAGCTTTTTAAATCTTTAACACCTTAATCATCTCCGTTCCTCCCGGCCAACCACTGATATTCGCCAAAAAAATCTTTAAATTATGCAGTAGAGCTAAGTTACACAATAATCATTTAATCACTCAAAATATATCATTTATGCATCCAAAATCATTTAAATAATATTTGTGGTCTACGTGGATTGATTTTCGGACGTTACAAATCCCCCCCTAAATAAATTCGTCCTCAAAATTTGTTTAGTCTTTATTATTGAAAAGCTCAGGCTCCCTCATTCACTTCATACTTAATCTTATTGGCTTAAATTTACATTCTATCATGCTTTTGTTGTGTACTCTGATATGTCATCTTCCATTTTTATACATTTATACCAAATTTCTTGATCTCAAGGAAATCAAATTTTTAACTAAATTTACATCCTCTATCAATTATAAATACTAAACTACCTTAAGTTATTTTATCTTTCCAAAGATTAATTAATTGGTTGACTTTACCTTAAGTCGTCCTGATCATATAATTTAAATTTCCCCAAAATATATTCTTATTTCAAACTCAGTTTCGATCCACTCTAATTAAAGGCCTAAGTTTAATTAAGGATGTAATTACCATATAATATGTTAAAAATCACCCCAAACCCTATACACAATTGACGCCCCAATTCATAATTTCGGCACACAAAAATTCTCTCCACACTATACATGACACACACCAACAAAGCTTGGGAAGAAAAATCGAAAAGCTTCAAGAGTTTATCAAGAATAGGCTCTCCTCGTCATCGTTCTTCGTCGTCAACGGATAATCATGTGTTTAAAACGCAAAGGCACGCCATACATCTCTTTTTCTCATCTATCTCATCGTATTATCGTTTTAAATATCATGTGTATGAAAAACATGAAGTTCTTTGATTTATTTTCGGAACAATGCACACACATGTATTGAATTCATGAATTTTGATCCAAAAACTTGTTCTATACGTATAACGGGGCTGCCATGATGTTAAGTTATGATCAAGTATGGTTTACACATGATTTAGAGTCCTACACACACACCCTAAACACCACATCATCGAAGGAAACAAGCTGGAGTCAATATTGCTGTCTTGGGGTCATGGGGTTCGGTTTTCATGTATAGGGGGCTGGTTGGGTCACGTATTGGGGCCAGGGCTCGGTCAGGGATGGTTCAGTCGAGGGAGGTGGGCTCGGTCCAGGGCTCAGGGGCTGGGCTAGGGTGAGTAGTAAGGGTCTTAGGAAGGTGTGTGAGTTGTTGGTTTAGGGGCTGGGCTCGATGGTAGGGACCTAGACACGAAAACGAAGAGTCCATCCTTGTGAGGGGTTCTCGGCCAACTGTTAGGTTGGTTGGGGGGCTTTGGGTTTTTCTTGGGGAAGGTTCCTAAGGGTTCCAAGAGTCCAGTAGGGTGCCTTAGGGGTTGGTCAGGGTTTGGTCCACCATGGCTCGAGGGTGGCTCGAGGAAATCGAACCATGGCACGGGGTCGAAATTTATAGGTCAAATTAGGGTTTCTTTTTGATAAACAATTCGAAACAGGCTCACGGGGGTCGAGTCATGGTTCACAATGGGCTAAAATAATATAAAAAGTCTATATTTTAAATTTAGGAATTTTATATTAAAGTTTAAAATTTTTTCGGGATTAAAACGCCTTCAAAACGACTAATTACGAATTATTTAAAAAGTCTAGTATTTAGGCAAAATAAAATTATGGAAATTTTAATTTAGGCTTAAATGATTATTTGGGACATGTTAGAGTCAATGAAATCAAGAAAAGTCAAAACCAAGGAATTTTACGTCTAGGGGTAAAATGGTCTTTTTACACCTAAAAATTAGTAAACGTCATGGCAGTGCTCTGAATGCTATTTTACATGCTATTATGATTATTTTAAATATTTAAAGATGTTTATATGCAAAAATGTTTATTTTAAAGGTTATGGAAATTTATGATCTATTATGAAGCGATAAAGTTAAAAGTCATTTTGCATGTTTGTTTTCAAAAAGAAAAGGATATTAAAGGCATGATTTTTATAAAGTGATGAAAATGTAAAACGTCGAAGGAAGTGAAGTTATTATGACTATTGAGGATATGAGGATAAGAATGGGGATATCGTGAGGGAAAATGCCCTTGAGGGAGCCCATTTATGGGAAAAGGCTCAGAGGGAGCCCGACGATCGTATTTCCATTCGATGAAGATAGGCCAAGCCCAGTTGACTGGTGAGAGTGTTGCTGGTGTCCCCGCCGCCCAATACTGTGGTTATATGTAGATGGATCTATCGAATTTTGAGGATGAGGAAAGTCACAATTAACAATCTGAATTCAATAAAAAAAAATGTTATGATCATGATAGAAGGATACATGTTATGAATGAGGTAAAGGAAAAAGGTTGAGGTTTATGTAATGCATATCATGAAAACGTTATTTTTACGTAAAAGTATCTTTCACTGTTGCATGTAATTTTATACGTATTACTTGTTATCAAGATTATGGTGTGTTGAGTCTTAATGCATGTGAGTTTGAGGGAGGTCTTGTTGGTTGACCTGATTGGATTGAAGGTACACACAACCCGAGGACCAGCGCTTCTACTTTTCCGCACTTATGATTTATGATTACGATTTACGTTAAAAGATTTTTAAGACTATTTATTTATGCTTTGAGTGGTTTTAGAGAGGATGATATTTTTCATGTTTATTGCTTATTAGGTTGGTAAAACATTTGACGATTTCATGATTTTTAAATACTAGTTGGTTGAAGTTTTATTTTAAATTGGGCAAAATATTTTATAAAAATATTTTTATGTGTTGGGAAAGGTTCGGCCGTTTCATGTTATGTTTTTTTTTAAAAAAATTCTAGTACTTTTTAAGCAATAAGAAAGGCAGACGTTTCAGTTGGTATCAGAGCAAAGGTCCTGTAAAGGATTTTGCCACAATCAGCGCCGGAAAAATCAGTCGTCAAGCCTCAACTTGTAAGTTTTTAATGATTTATATGATTCAGTTTGATGTTACCTGCATGATGACATGAATAATATGTTTAGCTTTTTGAGTATTTATGCTTCACATGCTTAAATTGCTAAATGAGTAAGGATATGTCACATGACTAGAGAACTAAGATTTAAATGCATGTTGGTTGCGTTAGAAATTGGAAAACATTCAGATAAAATGCCTCCTGCACGTGCCCCTGTTATTGAGAATCAAGAAGAGAACAGTGTGAATCATATATGCTTTAGAGGGGACGGCTCGTCTCTTCGAGCAGCAGTTACAACAACAGCAGTTACAGCAGATGCAGTAGCGGCAGTTACAGCAGGCACTGAGGCCACAACATGACATATATGATCAGTTCCGGAGGCTAGGGCCGAAGGATTTTTCTAGCACCACCAATCCCTTTGCTGCTGAGAGTTGGATTCGTTCACTCGAGGTACACTTTCGTTATCTGAACATGGAGGATGCTGACCGTGTGAGGTGTGCCACGTACATGTTTAGGGATGATGCTTCTTTATGGTGGGAAGGAGCTGAGCATGGTATTGACATTGCTACACTTACTTGGACTCGTTTTAAAAAATATTCTATGAAAAATATTTACCGTTGATGTTAGAGGGCGTATAATGAGGGAGTTTATGAGCCTCCGTCAGGGATAATCGACTGTTGCTGAATTTGTGAAGAATTTTGATAGAGGTTGTCATTTTGTACCCCTCATTGCCGGGGATCTTGCAGTGAAGCTTAGGCATTTCATGGATGGCCTATGACCTACCCTTCGAAACAATGTTATCATGATGCGTCTGTTGGATTATGCTATCGCTACTGCTTATGCTTTCCAGTCTGAGCAGTCTTTGAGGAACATCGATTTGGAGATTCAGCGCAAGAGGTAGCACTTTCATAACAATAATCAGCCGAATAAAAAGCCATATATGGGTCCTCCTAGACCTCAAGGGCCTCAAAAGCCCCAAGGTTCAGTCAAGAAGCCAGCACCACCAAAGCCACAAAATACTAGAGCACCAAAGCCTGCTGAGAGGCAACCATGCAAGGAGTGCAATCGCTTTCATCTTGGCAAATTTGAATGGGGGACATTCAAATGTTTCTACTGCAAGGAGATTGGGCACAAGGCTGCTGATTTCCCAAAGAGGAAAACATCTACTACAGCACGAGCTTATTTTATGCATGCAGAAGAAGCAGAGGAGGAGCCAGATACTACGCTTATCACGGGTAACCTGGTCATTTAATATTTTTATATTGCTTATTAATTCATGAAATGTTAAATTGGTTATTAGAAATGAATTGGGAACAAGATTTAACCTAGTGGAAATTAGGTTGCATGTTCTACTTAGTTGGACTTAAGATATGATTTTAGAAACCATAGAAATGGTATTTATTTTGTGCCTTAATTTATGTGAAGGATGAAATAATTCCAAATAAAAGGTTTTAAAGTCAAAATTTAAAGAAAATCATAATCAAGGGAATCAGAAGGGGTTTCGAAATTTTTGGAGGGGCGTAAATGCAATTTTTGAATTTTGAAGGATACTAAAAGAAAATTTCGATAATTATAAGGACCATAATGCAATTACCGAATTCTTAAGGACCAGAATATAAATTTCGAAATTTTAAGGGACTGAAATGTAAAATCTTCGAAAATTGCAAGGATCAAATTGCAAATATTCTAAAATTTTGGGGACTAAAATGCAATTATTAAAGAAATGCTTAAGTTCAACACGCAATCTTCATATAACTTTGGGAACTAAAAGATGGAACTTTCTTAAGCTTCAACACGAAAAGATTTAAAAGACATTTTCGCCGCAGGAAGGATTATCTTTCAAGGGGTAGCTACCTATGCATTGCTAGATTCAGGAGCTACACATTCATTCATATCTGAAACCTTCACCAAAAGCCTGAATATTACTCCTCAAGATATGGGTTTGTGTTTAAAAGTTTCTATTCCTTTCGGTGATCAAATGCTTACGTCTAAAATTGTCAAGAATTTGGAGCTTCGTTTTCAAAGATGTGGTTCGGGTAGATATTATTGTGCTTCCTATTCCTGAATTTGATATCATACTTGGGATGGATTGGTTATCAGCGAATGGAGCTTCGATTGACTTTAGTCAGCGATCAGTGTCTATTCGACCGCCTAGTGGTAAATCTTTTGTCTTTGAGGCGGCGAGGAACAAGCAAATGCCGCACATTATCTCTTGTCTATGTGCGTGGAAGCTTATTAAACGTGGATGCCAAGCTTTTCTATCATGTGTCACTACTACACATGATCCTATCAGTCAAAAATTGGAGGATGTTGATATTGTCAGAGATTTTCCTAGCGTATTTCCCGAGGACGTTTTTGGTATTCCACCCGATCGTGAAGTGGAATTCCCTATTGATCTAATGCCGGGCACTGTTCCTATATCTAAAGCACCTTATCGTCAAGCACCTGCTGAAATGACGGAATTAAAAGATCAAATCCAAGAATTGTTAAGACAAGTGTTTTATTCGCCCTAGTTATTCTCCATGGGGCGCACCGGTATTATTTGTGAAGAAGAAAGATGGTAGTATGCGTCTTTGCATCGATTACCGAGAGCTTAATAGGGTCACTATCAAAAATAAGTATCCACTGCCAAGAATTGAATATTTATTTGATCAGTTGCAAGGAGCATCGATATTTTCTAAGAATGATCTGCGATCTGGATACCATCAATTGAAAGTGAAATAGTCAGATGTTCACAAGACAGCGTTTCGCACGAGATATGTGCACTAAGAGTTTATGGTCATGCAATATAGATTGACCAATGCGCCAGTGATCTTCATGGATCTCATGAATCGCGTATTTCAGTCGTATCTGGATCAGTTCATTATAGTCTTCATCGATGATATATTGGTTTATTCAACGAACAAAGAGGAGCATAGTCGTCATCTAAGGACAGCACTGCAAGTACTGCAAGATATAAAGTTGTATGCAAAATTCAGCAAGTGCGAGTTTTGGCTTGATAGAGTGGCATTCTTGGGCCACATCATTTCTAGTGAGGACGTTGAAGTTGATCCAAGTAAAGTGGAGGCAGTGAAAGAGTGGTCAGTACCAAAGAGTGTTACCGAGATTCGCAGCTTCTTGGGACTAGCTGGCTATTATCGCAGGTTTATTCAGGGGTTCTCATCTATAGCGGTACCCATGACCTCCTTGACAAAGAATAATGCGAAGTTTGTATGGGGACCCGAGTGCCAAGACAGTTTTGACAAGTGGAAGCAAGCCTTGATTTCAGCGCAAGTGTTAACTATGTTATCGGGGCAAGGGGAGTATGTTCTTTATACCGACGCTTCTAAACTTGGTTTGGGCGCAATTCTGATGCAAAATGACCGAGTTATAGCTCATGCGTCGAGACAGTTGAAAATTTACGAGAAAAACTACCCTACTCATGATCTTGAGCTTGCAGCAGTAGTTTTTGCTTTAAAGATATGGAGACACTACCTTTATGGAGAGAAGTGCAAAATATTCACCGATCATAAAAGTATGAAATACTTCTTCACCCAAAAGGAATTGAATATGAGACAACGAAGATGGCTTGAATTGGTAAAGGACTACGACTGTGATATTAGCTATCATCCGGGAAAAGCTAATGTTGTGGCAGATGCACTAAGCAGAAAAGCAGCAGTTATCACTCAATTATCACTCCAAAGACCAGTGCAGTCCGAGATACAGCGGTTTGATCTTACAGTGTATGCTAGGGGCAAGGCCCCTAATGTAACGTCCAAAATTAAGACGACGTAATCCAACTGCATGCGAATCTAGGAAATTATGAAAAAATTGAGTAATTAATTGATTTTATTTGCTAATTAATTATGTGACATACTTGTTTATATGTTGAATTAGACTTTTATTATCATCATGCATTTAGTGGTATTTTTAGGAATATTCAAGTGACGATCGAGGAATGGGGACCGAGGGCTGAAAATAAAAAATGATTTTATTAAATGATTATTTTTAATTATTTAAAATATGGCCGATGCTTGTCAGTATTTTCGAAAATAAGGGTTTGGAGGTGATTTTATACGCCGGGACGTAAATTTTATCGGTGTTGATTTTTCAACTAAAATACGAACTTTCTGGCCATCCGGCTAATAAATTCACAAATTTATTTAATCAAAGCTATGATAATATTTTATTTAGATCCTAAATAAGCACTAATGGGCCTAAACTTGGCTTAATAGGCCTAAACTTGAGTTAATAACCTTATTTACTATATAATATACAAATCTTCACCCAAAACCCTACACTTTTGCACCAAAGGAAATCGGCCACACTTTTTCAAAAATCTGAAAATTCTCTCCTCACCACCCTACACACACACGGCACACATACATATCATCCAAGGAGGATTTTCGTAGGGTTGAAGAGAATACAAGCCAAAGTTGTGTTCCGTTCTTCGTCGTCAACGGTTTTTCGTGCGTATAAAACGCAAAGGCACGCCATACATCTACTTTTCTCATCCATCATATCATATTATTATTTGAGTTATTGTATGCATGAAGAACATGTCTTATTTTTCCAGAATTTTCGAAATATAATGCTTATAGGTTTCGAATTCATGATTTATGTTGACAAAAATTGTACAAGCATGTTAGGGGGCTGCCATGATGTCAAGTTGAGTCCAAACAAAGGTTTTATGTGATTTAGAAACACACACGATCCACCAAAAGCTATAGAAGCAAGACAGGAAGAACCGAAACCTGCTGTCATGGGGGGAAGTGATCGGGCTGCTTGTTGTAGGGTGAGGCAGGGTCTTGGCTGGGGCCAGGGCTCGTCCAAGGGCTGTCATGGGTCAGGGATAGGCTAGGACTCGAGATATGGGCTGTGGAAGGAGTCCTAGCCATGCTAGGACTCCCACCCGTGAATCGTGCAGCATGTGTGCGCTAGAGGGCAGGCGTCCAGGGGCGTGGGGGCTCGGCCCGTGGGTCACGGGCTTGGTTAGGGTGTCTCAATAGGGTCCTAAGAAGGTACACTAGAGGTTGGCTCGGGTGCTGGGGCGTTGGCTAGGTCCCTAGGTGTGCAAAACTTAGAACCCATGCAAGGTAGGATTCTCGGCCAGCATGGGGTCTCATGGGAGGGCTTCGTTTTATGGTTTGGTTTGGTTTCTTGGTAAACTTAGGGTCCAGTAGGCTAATTTAGGATGTTGGTCAAGTTTTGGACCAACATGGTTCGGGGGTAACTCGTGAAAATCGAAAGTTGGCTCGAGGTCGAAGTTTAGGTGTCAAGTTAGAGTTTTAAACTAATTAAAAATTGGAAAACGGCTCACGGGGGTCGAGTCGTGGTCCATAAGGGCTAAAATAATATAAAAATACTAAATTTAGAATTTAGGAATTTTATATTAAAGTTTGGTATTTTTCGAGATTAAAACACTGTTAAAACAATTAAGAAAATATAATTGAAAAAGTCTAACATTTAAGCCAAATAAAATTATAGAAAAATTCACGTAAGCTTAAATAATTATTTGGGACATGTTAGAGTCATGAAATCAAGAAAAAAGTCGAAAACGTAAAATGTCGAGTCCAGGGGTAAAACGGTCTTTTTACACCGGGAAATTTGTAAAGGCCATGGAAGTGCCCTAAATGCTATTTTTACGAAAATATGATTATTTTTAACTGTTTATGAATTTTTCATGATTAAATGATGGTTGTTAAATGTCTAAGGGATTTTTATGATTTAAGAAGACCGTTAAAATATATGTTGCATGCTTGGTTTCAAAAATGAAAAAGTAATGATATTCATGATTTTTCTAAATTGATGTGAATGAAAAATGTTGAAGGATGTGAAATAATTGTGACTAATTCGTTAATGTTGGCGACGTCGTGAGGGTTATGGTCCCAGTGGGAGCCCGGCGATCGTGTTTCCATCATTGCGAATATGTGGTAACGGATATGTGGTAACGGATATGTGATAACGGTTTTGTGGTAACGGAAGAATGGGAATATCGTGAGGGGAAAAGGCCCCAGAGGGAGCCCATTTATGAGAAAAGGCCCTAGAGGGAGCCCCGACGATCGTATTTCTATTCGAATCATGATAGGCCAGGGCCCAGTTGACCGGTGAGAGTGTTGCTGGTGTCCCCCGCCGCCCAGTACTGTGGTTTTATGTAGATGGATCCATCGACCCTCATGAGCATGATCAGGAAAGTCACAATTAACGATCTGAATTCAACAAAGGAAAGAAAAAAAAAGGAAATGTTCATGATTATGTTTAAGGTTTTATGTCATGTCATGTTGAGGAAAAAGGAAAAAGTTAAGGTTTATGATTGCATGTCATGAAAAAGTATTTTATGAAAATGTTTACGAAAATGTTTATGTTTATGCATCTTCATGAAAACGATATTTTAAGTACAAGTATTTTTCACCGTTATATGTTGATTGTATTACGTATTACTCGTTATAAAGATTATGGCGTGTTGAGTCTTTAGACTCACTAGGTGTAATGGATGCAGGTGGTATTGAGGGAGGACTTGATGAGTGATTTGACTGGACTAAAGGCGCACACAACCCGAGGACCAGCGCTACATTTTCCGCACTATGCTTTATGATTTTATTTAAAGATTTTAAGACTATTTACTTATGCTTTTGAGAGATTTTGAGAGGTTTAGTATGTGGTTTACTTTTTAAATTATTATTTTTTTAGGTTTGGTAAAACAGTAGACGATTTTACTTTACGACTATTTCACTCGAATTTTTAAATACTAGTTGATTGAGGTTTTATTTTAAAAAGGACAAAATATTTTATAAAAATAATTTCTTGTATTAAGTGAGTTGGCCGAAATATATAAAAAAAAAATTTTTTCTAGTACTTTTAAAGCAATAAAAAGGACAGGACGTTCCACCTAATCTTGCCACATTATCAGTACAGTCGACTTTAAGGGATAGAATTCGTGATGGACAGTCCACTGATGAGCAGTTGCAAAAGTGGAGAGCTAGAGATGAAGCCAAGAGCCGGAAGTTATATTCCGAGGTGGATGGTTTAGTTCGTTTTCGAGATCGTTTATGGGTTTCTAGTGATGATTCTTTGAGAGATCTTATTATGAAGGAAGCTCATGATACACCATATTCCATCCATCCGGGAAGCACGAAGATGTATAAGGATTTGCAGTTGTTAAATTGGTGGCCAGGCATGAAGAGAGACATTTTAAGATTTGTATCACAGTATTTGACTTGTCAGCAAGTTAAAGAAGAGCATCAGAGGCCAGCGGGGAAGTTTAAGACACTTCCTATTCCCGAGTGGAAATGGGAAAATATCACTATGGACTTTGTTGTGGGATTGCCGAAGACTGTTAAGGGATTAAATGCCATTTGGGTGATAGTGGATTGTCTTACGAAATCAGCGCATTTTCTACCTATTAAGACAACCTTCACCATGATTCAGTATGCAGAGTTATACGTTCGAAAGATAGTTCGGCTGCATGGGATTCCTGTATCTATTGTATCTGACAAACACCCGAGATTCACGTCATCTTTTTGGAATATTCTTCATGCAGCGATGGGGACCAAGTTATTATTCAGTACAACATTCCATCCTCAGACCGATGGTCAGTCCAAAAGAGTTATTCAAATTTTGCAAGATCTACTACGAGCATGTGTTATTGACTTCCAAGGCAGTTGGGAACCAAAATTACCTCTAGTGGAGTTCACATACAATAATAGTTTTCAATCATCAATTGGGATGGCTCCTTTTGAGGCACTTTATGGAAGGAAATTTAGATCTCATATTCATTGGGATGAGGTTGGTGAAAGAAGAGAGATTGGTCCGGATGTGATTGAAGAGACTGCCGAGCTTGTAGTCAAAATTCGTGAGAGAATGAAGACTGCACAAAGCCGACAAAAAAATTATGTTGACAAGAAACGAAGGGACTTAGAGCTTGCAGTGGGCGACCATGTATTTGTAAAAATAGCACCTATGAAAGGTGTTATGCGCTTTGGCAAGAAAGGCAAGCTTAGTCCAAGATTTATTGGTCCGTTTGAGATATTGGAGAGGATTGGGACACTAGCTTATAGAGTGACGTTGCCACTGATGCTTTCTGGAATTCACAATGTGTTCCATATTTCGATGCTGCGGAACTACGTGTCGAACCCATCACATGTGCTAAATTATGAACCACTCTAATTAACTCCAAATATGACATATGAAGAAAAACATGTCCAAATCTTGGGAAGGCAAGAAAGAAGACTGCGAAACAAAGTCATTCCAATGGCCAAGGTCAAGTGGCTGAATCACTCGGAAGAATAAGCTACTTGGGAAACCGAGAGGGACTTGAAGATTCGCTATCCAGAATTATTCGGTAAGTTCTAATTTCTAGGACGAAATTTTATTTAAGGGGGAGGAATTGTAAGATCCAAAATCAAGACGACGTAATCTAACGGCATGCAAATCTAGGAAATATGAAAAAGGGCTAATTATTTGATTTTAATTGGTTAATTGATTATGTGACATACACGATTACATGTTAAATAGGATTTTATTATAATTTAGCATAAAACTGTATTTTTAGGGATTATTTAAGTTGCGATCGAGGAACGGAGACCGAGGGCTGAAAAAACGTAAAATATTTTTATTAAATAATTAATTTTAATTATTTAAAATATAAGTGATGCTTTTTCATATTTTTGAAAATAAGGGGTTTTGAGGTGATTTTATATGTCGGGACGTAAATTTTATCGGTGTTGGTTTTTCAACAAAAATACAAATTTTTTGGCAACCCGGCTAATAAATTCACAAGCTTATTTTAACAACACTATTTTAATATTTTAATTATACTCTAATTAAGCACTAATGGGCCTAATGTTTATGCGTAATATGC
The DNA here is from genome assembly GCF_025594145.1 of Primulina tabacum. Classification (NCBI taxonomy): domain Eukaryota; kingdom Viridiplantae; phylum Streptophyta; class Magnoliopsida; order Lamiales; family Gesneriaceae; genus Primulina; species Primulina tabacum. Next base: position 7,190,509 of record NC_134556.1, on the reverse strand, counting down.
CTAAGTTTAATTAAGGATGTAATTACCATATAATATGTTAAAAATCACCCCAAACCCTATACACAAGTCACACCCCTATTCAGAATTTCGGCACACACAAATTCTCTCCACACTATACACGACACACACAAACAAAGCTTGGGAAGAAAAATCGAAAAGCTTCAAGAGTTTATCAAGCATAGGCCCTCCTCGTCATCGTTCCTCGTCGTCAACGGATAATCATGCGTTTAAAATGCAAAGGCACGTCATACATCTCCTTTTCTCATCTATCATATCGTACTATCGTTTTTATCGTGTGCATGAAAAACATGAAGTTCTTTGATTTATTTTCGGAATAATGCACACACATGTATTGAATTCATGAATTTTGATCCAAAAAATTGTTCTATACATATAAAGGGGCGGCCATGATGTTAAATTATGATCAAGTATGGTTTACACATGATTTAAAGTCCCACACACACACCCTAAACACCACATCATCGAAGAAAACAAGCTGGAGTCAATATTGCTGTCTTGGGGTCATGGGGTTCGGTTTTCATGTATAGGGGGCTAGTTGGGTCACGGATTGGGGCCAGGGCTCAGTCAAGGGATGGTTAAGTCGAGGGTGGGGTCCTAACCATGTTGGGGCTCGAGTAGGAGGGCTGGGAGGAGTCCTTGCCAACAAGGACTCCTACACGAGAGCCTTGGTGCAGCGCGCAGGTTTGCACAGCTTGTGCAGGGAGGTGGGCTCGGTCCAGGGCTCAGGGGCTGGGCTAGGATGAGCCGTAAGGGTCTTAGGAAGGTGTGTGAGTGGTTGGTTCAGGGGCTGGGTTCGCCGGTAGGGACCTAGACACAAAAACGTAGAGCCCATACTTGTGAGGGGTTCTCGGCCAGCTGTTAGGTTGGTTGGGGGGCTTTGGGTTTTGCTTGGGTAAGGTTCCTAAGGGTTCCAAGAGTCCAGTAGGGTGCCTTAGGGGGTGTGTCAGGGTTTGGTCCACCATGGCTCGAGGGTGGCTCGAGGAAATCGATTTATAGGTCAAGTTAGGGTTTCTTTTTCGAAAACAATTCGAAACACAGCTCATGGGGGTCGAGTCGAAGTTCAAAAGGGCTAAAATAATATAAAAATTCTAAGTTTTGAATTTAGGAATTTTATATTAATGTTTGGAATTTTTTCGGGATTAAAACGCCATCAAAACGATTAATTACGAATTAATTAAAAAGTCTAGTATTTAAGCTAAATAAAATTATGGAAATTTAATTTAGACTTAAATAATTATTTGGGACATGTTAGAGTCAATGAAATCAAGAAAAAGTCAAAACCGAGGAATTTTACGTCTAGGGGTAAAACGGTCGTTTTACACCTAAAAATTAGTGAACGTCATGGCAGTGCTCTGAATGCTGTTTTACATGCTATTATGATTATTTTAAATTTTTAAGGATGTTTATATGCAAAAATGTTTATTTTAAAGGTTGTGGAATTTTATGATCTATTATGAAGCGATAAAGTTAAAAGTCATGTTGCATGCTTGTTTTTAAAAAGAAAAAGATATTAAAGGCATTATTTTTATAAAGTGATGAAAATGTAAAACATTGAAGGAAGTGAAGTTATTGTGACTATTGGGGATATGAGGATATGAGGATAAGAATGGGGATATCGTGAGGGAAAAGGCCCCAGAGGGAGCCCGACGATCGTATTTTCATTCGATGACGATAGGCCAAGCTTAGTTTCCCGGTGAGAGTGTTGCTGGTGTCCCCGCCGCCCAGTACTGTGGTTATATATAGATGAATCCATTAAATTTTGAGGATGAGAAAAGTCACAATTAATGATCTGAATTCAATAATCTGAATTCAATAAAAAAAGGAAAAATGTTATGATCATGATAAAAGGATACATGTTATGAATGAGGTAAAGGAAAAAGGTTGATGTTTATGTTATGCATATCATGAAAACGTTATTTTTACGTAAAGTATCTTTCACTGTTGCATGTGATTTGATACGTATTACTCGTTATCAAGATTATGGTGTGTTGAGTCTTTAGACCCACTAGGTGTTATGGATGCATGTGAGTTTAAGGGAGGTCTTGATGGTTGACCTGACTGGACTGAAGGTGCACACAACCCAAGGACCAGTGCTTCTACTTTTCCGCATTTATGATTTATGATTACGATTTACGTTAAAAGATTTTTAAGACTATTTGTTTATGCTTTGAGTGGTTTTTGAGAGGATGATATTTTTCACGTTTATTGCTTATTAGGTTTGGTAAGACATTTAACGATTTCATGATTTTTAAATACTAGTTGGTTGACGTTTTATTTTAAATTGGGCAAAATATTTTATAAAAATATTTTTATGTGTTGGGAAAGGTTCGGCCGTTTCATGTTATGTTTTTTTTTAAAAAAAAATTCTAATACTTTTTAAGCAACAAAAAATGCAGACGTTTCAAGAACTCTATGGGTTATAAGCGAAGTTAATTTATTAGAGTTAGTCTAAGGCTACCATGAGATATATTATTAAGTTTTATACGCTAGAATTAATTAAGCATTAAGTATGCGTAAGAATGCAATATTTTTTCCAATGAGGAAGTCCAAGGCTCTTAGGCATTAATTACATCGTAATTGAGAAAGAAATAGTTTAAGCATGTAATTGGTGCTAGAATGATTTTATTATTTAGGTAGAAGATCGGTATCCTGTATTTTGGGTTTTATGGATTAACACAACTCGAATTTAAGATTTGCAACAGCCTTATATTGGGTTGTACTTGCAAATAGTAAGTTACGTTAGTTTGGAACTGTAAGATAAATATTCGATTCAAGGATTTTAGGCTAATATTATTTCGGGGTTGATATAATGTTTAACTTTTAAGTATACTACCGATGATAGAAGTCGATCAGTAAATTTTGGTGCTAAGGTTTCTAGGTTGAACTGCATAAATGCTAATGCAATAGGTCAATGAACATTATGAGCATAGTATAAGAAAAGTAAGGTGCGATAAGTTTGGACATCTATTTCTAGTATGAGAAATTGCAAAAAAGTCGGAAATTCGAGGACATAAAAAAAATAGAACTAAGTCACCATAAGTTGTTTTAAGTTGCGATTCGCAATCGAGGATTTCAGTTGGCAAAATAATTAGGATTGAGGAGACATAAGAACAATTTAACACTTATTTTATCAGAGCAGCGCAGCGGAAGCGTGGATTATTGGGATACTAGAATTAAAAGTCCAAACTTTTTGTTTATCGGGGATAAGAAAATTTCGGGGACGAAATTCAATTTAAGGGGGGTAGATTGTAACGTCCTGAAAATCTGAAGGTCCACATGAACCACATGCATGTAAGTTATTAAATTTCTTTGGTATTTTATTAAATGCCTTTAACGCTTTAAATGCATGTATATTTCATTAATTTGTGTTTTAATTCATGATTTATTTAAAGTTCATGCATTAGGATTTTTAGATACATTTCGCGCTCGATCGAGGAATGGAGACCGGGGAATTATCAGGAAAATTATTTTAATTACATGGTTAATTTTTATTAATTAATATAATGTTTTTTAAGTGTAATTTTAATTAAATGGGTTTTGTTGAGTATTTTTACCCGACAGAGCATATTTTTAATCGGTACCCAAAAATCTGAAGGTCCACGTGAACCACATGCATGTAAGTTATTAAATTTCTTTAGTATTTTATTAAATTCCTTTAAAGCTTTAAATGCATGTATATTTCATTAATTTGTGTTTTAATTCATGATTTATTTAAAGTTCATGCATTATGATTTTTAGATACATTTCGCGCTCGATCGAGGAACGGAAACCGGGGAATTATCTTTATAATTATTATAATTACATGGTTAATTTTTATTAATTAATATAAGGTTTTTTAAGTGTAATTTTCATGAAATGGGTTTTTTTGAGTATTTTTATCCGACAGAGCATATTTTTAATCGGTACCCAAATTTTAACGATTCGGTGGACTTTTGAGGGCTTGGGCAATATTTTCAAAAATTTACCTAAACAAAATATTTTCTTGGTATGTGTTTGAGCTTGATGGGCCTATTTTTTAATCTAGTGGACTCGAGACTTTCTTTATACTTTTTAAAATACAATTAAGGGCCCATTATATTGTAATTAACTATTTAAATATTACCCTAAGCTATCCGAAACCTAAACCTACCCCATAAGCCGTCCACCACTCTCAACCAACAGCCATTTGCGTGAGGTACGGCAGTAGCAATCATTCCCCCATTGTTTCTTTCAAACAAGCCTCCTTCCCCGCTCTTCCGGTGCCTCCCTGACGCGTAATTCTCCTCGTTTACGTTCATAAAACATCAAGGCACGCCACGTACTTTTATTTCTGCATCATATTTGCTATAAACATGTTGTATGTGTTTATTTGTATGTGGAATTCTCGATTCAGCATTATACATGGGGATTTTTCGATTTTGGTTCAAGTTCTTGCATTCTTTACATCCAACTCACGTTTTACTGCTTGGCTTAGCTAAGGGGCTGTCGAATTACACTACTAGGATGCTGTACACGACCAGGTTGGAAGGATTTAGGTGCTGGAGCCATTGCATAATCCTGTGGATTGGTTATAGGCTGAAGTGGGTATCGGGTGAGGCGTGTAGTGAGTGGATCGAGGGTTTATGCATCGAGGGCTGTGCATGGCTTGATCCCAGCCTAGGAGGCGACCACTAGGGGTCTGTGACGGGGCTAGGATAGGGCTGATAGTGGCTGGTCAGGGTCCTTAGTTGGTTCGAAGGGCTTATGGATAGGTGTTCTCGGGTGGGGGGAGGAAGGGGTATTTTTCTTGGGGATGCTCACGTCCACGAGTTTGGGAGGCTAAGGGTGTGGTTTGGCAAGCCCAGGGGTGATTCCTTGGGCTGGTCACGGTCCAGTAGGGGGCTGGTTCAGGTCGGGTCTGGTATAGAGAGGGCTAAGTTCTAGTCGGCTAGGTATGAACTTAGGGTTCGAGGTGTTCATCAAATTTTGGTTCTGTCCAGCGGCTTTTTGGGCACTTTTGGGGACCTTAATGGGTCTGGTATGCAAGGTTTAGTGGCTAGTAGGATGTGGTTAAGGTGTAGTAAAAGTTTGGGAAAAGTTAGGTTAAGTTTCGGTGCGATTCGAGTTAAAACCGGGACCCCGGTCCAAGTTTAAATCGAATCCTTTAAGTTTTGGAACGGGCTCGAATTTACGTCTAAGAAACACTTTTAATAATGTTTTGGGATGATTTAAGGAGATTAGTAAGATTGGGTCTAAATTTAGAGGTCCGGGTATAAAATGGTCATTTTGGGTTTCCAGGGGTAAAATGGTCATTTTGCATCAGAGTCAAGATTTTTGTCCTGGCAGCGCCCTGAGCACATTCTATCATGTTTTTAAATGTTTATGTATCATGATCATGTTTTTTATGAATTTATAAAATATACGTTGCATGCTTGGTTTTGAGAAAATTTGCGCATGTGCATGATTTTGATAAATGATGAAAATGATGATGTTTTGAAGGATGAGAATTAGTTGTGGCCATCGAAATATATGTAAATGCTTAAGACATATATGTAAATGATGATGATGAGGCCTAGGCACAGCGGATGGGTAATACTCTCACTGATGTCTGACAGCCGCCGGGTACCGCGATTCTATGTATGATGGATCTATCGTAAATGATGAATGATGTACGACAGTCACAACTAATGAACTGAATTCATCAAAGAAAATGATGTATAATGATTAATGACGATAATGATGAGCTGTTTTGACATGTAATGATTTCATATGGCACGTCTGCATTTACGCTTTTTGAAAGGACCGGTTATAAGGTGATAAGTGTTTAGAAGGGGGGGTTGAATAAACACTCATGTATTTTGTATTCTTTTCGAATGTTGAGTTCATTTTAGTGACAAACAGATTCTCGGTATCTCGTCAGTCGATAACAATCAGTTTAATTGAGAAAAACAGTTGCGGAAGTAAACTGACTGATAGATAGAATAGCTAATTGAAAGTAATCACTGAAATGAAAATGCACACGGTTTGTTTCTGGATGTTCGGAGAATAGAATAACTCCTACGTCACCTCTTCTATCACGAAGATAAGATTTTCACTAAAAGACTTTGATCGAATACAATAGTTGTACTCACCCACTTTAGTTTGGACTTGACACTGCCAAAACCGAAATTCTTAGTTCACAAAAACTTTTACAGTGCGTGACTGAAATTTAACACGACTGAATGAATCTAACAAAGATTTCAAAGTGCTAACAAGCTCGTAAATGTAGCCTTGATTGCTACTGATCAATCTGATAAGAGTGAGCTCTTGATATACGAATACGAGTTATGATTTTAGCAGAGTAACAACAAGCTTGAATAGAATAGTAGTTCGTATGTTGTCTTCTCAGCTGCCCTCTTCACCTATTTATAGGCTTCCCTCTCAACGGTAATATTAAATAACGTTTGAATTCATATATCCGTTAATTGCCAAGTCAATATTCTCTGACATTCGTACAGTGCAATCTCTGAAATGCGGCGTTCCACTACTAGTTGCAGTCTGTTGTACTATTTGTCGGTTGTCGTTCTCAACTGATGACGTGTACAAATGAGAGATTAGCTGAAAGATACTAGCCTGAGTGTTTTCGGCTGAATATATCGACTGATGGGTTTACGACTGATCAGTCAGTTGACTGCTCATTCAGTTGCGTAAATCAGTTGCGTTGGTATCAGTTGCCTTTAATATTAAGCACATTAATCATCAGTTAGGCAAGTGATAGTCAATTTGCGAAGCCTGGTAACTTGATCAGTTAGTCTGATAAATTCGATGCTTAGTTTGTCAAATCACAGAAATTTAATTTCCAACAATTTCCCCATTTTTGGTGATTGACAAAACTTGAAATTTAATAAACTGATAAAGATAATCCTTGTAGATAAAATAATTTTTCTAGTGTACAGATTCGTACAAAGAAAATAAATAATCTTCAACTAATAATACTTGTCTCTTCAGTTGTATCCTCTCTTATTCCTTCATCAATCTAGCTGCTTCCCCTTTTTTGTCAAGCACGTCGACTTTGAGAGATAAAATCCTAACATCAGCTGCAATATCTTTGACGACAGTCAACACAGTGGTTTGCAGCAAGTCGATTTTCTTTGAGACAGATGTATCCATAGATTCTACTCGCTTGCTGATTGAGTCTTGAGTAAGGGAGAGACTCTCAGCTAAGCCTCTGTTCTTTTTAAGCTCGTCGATCACAAAAGAGATGGAGGTCACAGCTGTTTGAATAGATTTCAGTTTTTCTGAGATGAATTCATTGGAGGAGTTCAGCTTCAGAGAGTGAGCAAGCTGAGTGCGTTGAATCTCCTTGATTTCTTTCATTATTTGTGACATGTTGTTCTGAATGTCCTGAATCTCTTCGAGGACTAAATCCATGTCTGAGGATGGATGAGGAGATACAGGTCCAGACGGCCTTGGTTCTTGTTCCTTGGTAGATTGATCAAATATCACCAAAGTCCGGTCAAAAACCTCTGTTTCAGCATGTGTCATGTAGAACCCGTAACTTAGACTACGTATAGGCCATGCATAATTCTAGTATTTTAAATTAAAGTGATTTTATTGCATGAGTATTTAAATTTAATTATTTTATGCAGTAGTTTAATTTTTATCATTTAAGTTATTTCAGTGAGGCCGGACGTGAGTTGGAGTTTTGAGATAGAATTTAAGATTCAGAAAACATTTCCAGGATTTATTTTTAGCTAGCAAGTAAGTTGATTTAAGTTAAAAAGGATGTTTGAGGATTTATTTTAATTACTTGAGGTGAGTAGGAAATAAGTCCATATAAGTTCCTTTAATTAAGGGATTAATTCACTAAATTATTTAAGGGATTAGTGAGGCTTTTAAGGGTTATAAATTTACTAGCTAGAAAATATTTCCCCTCCATTTATTAGTGAGTTTTCGGCCACCCTTATGTCTAGACAACTTCTTTGCCAACTCATCATCTTTGACCTATTCTTTGTTTAGTTAGTATGCAAACATTTTTAATTAGTGATCAACCTTAATTAATTAATTAATAAGCCATATCCTAACCTACTCCTAGCCTTGAATAATCGGCCACCTCACCCCCTTCAAGCACCAACAAATTAATTGATAGCAACAAAAATTCAAATTTCAAAAGGTGGAGACTTGGTCTTGATTTATCCCCTATATCTTGCACCAACTTCCCTCACTCTCCTAACCATCTTTCCCCCTCTCCCTTGCTCAAAATCTGAGAGAATTTCAAAGCTAAAAACCGTGGGAATCCAGTAGAAAACAAGAGAGAATAATCGAGTGAAGAACAAGCTAGAAAGAGCGCTCCACTCCTCCGCGCCGCGTCGTCGTCGTTTCGTTCGTTTTCTTTCAAAACGAAACCAGGCATGCATATGTTCTTCCTTGACTCTTCAATCAAGTCCTATTATCAATTATTTTCATTACATGATCATGATTTCTATGGCCATAAACCGAAATCCATCAAGAATTTTCAGAAAAATAAAATTGCAGAATTTCGGTTTTCATTTCAAGCTTCACGATTTCTTTTGTGTTGATGGTTACAGGTAATGGTTCGACTCAAGGCTCCCAATGCTGCATCTAGACATGTACTAGGACATGTTAGGATCATAATGGTCCATTCATTCAAGCCCCTCACCCGCTGGAAACGAAAATTGACAGCAACTCCCCAAGCACAGCTCATGTGCACTTGATTTCTTGTGTCTTGCTGTCAAAAAGGGAAGCTTCTAATCTTGGCTGCCCTAGGGGCCTATAGCCTTAGTTAGATCACTTCCCTAGCATTTTTAAGACGTGACTAAGTTGCCCTTTTGGTCGCTTGGTCCATGGTTAATCGGTTTTTAAATAAAACTCCAAGAACAGCCCTGCACCCTTTCGCCCCTCTTCATTTACAGCATGTATGGTTCGAATTCTTGTGGATGGTGTGGATCTTGGTTGGCCTATGTCCCTTAGCCACGGTTCATACCATGCCCCTAGATGTCTAGATCGTGCCATGGTCAATCAAATGGCCACTGGAACGACACGAGACAACAATCGAAGCAAGACACCGCACACGCATGTATGAGTGTTCTCGGTTGAACGTTTCTGATGTTGTTGGAATATTTCGAATGGTGGCTGGCCTAGGGTCCTTAGCCATGGTTCAAATCATTTCTTGGGATGTTGGTAAGAGTCTCTGGTCGGTGGTTCAAGCCCCAATGGCCTGTCGTCTCGAAAACGACGCAAGAAACCTAAGCACAGTTGCTGTATTTTGTGGACAGCAACTTGCTGTGACGGTTCAGTGGCTTGTTCGAGTTCTCGGTTGGCTTTTAGCCCATGACCTTAGACTGGACAGTGCCACATTGAGTTGGAAAGGTCATGTTTTTGACCGTTTGTCATTCGGATCATTTTTGAGGTCGTACGAGAATTTACGGTGCGATGTGCCAAATTGACTCTCGAAAGAGCGTTTCATGTTTTGGCCTCCATTCACCTAGATTTCGGCCCTCACCATTTTAGGAGCATTATTTTATCATTTTAGGCATATTTTAATCATGACTACATGATGATTCAGTGTTGGTTCGGGTTGGTTCGGAGTCGTGATTAAATACGAAGTCGGTAGACGTAATTGTCACATTTTTGAAGGTTATTGCATAGTTTGGTCCCATAAAACTATTGCATATTTTTCATGGCATATTTAGGTTGCAGCGAGCCTGGGAGCGATCCAATCCATTCAGTAAAATTGTTACAGGATATTTAATTCAGTTATTTAATTATATTACGTGCAAAAATACAAATTTTGAGATTTATGCGATATGGCTTGTGGTCACTTTACTATCATGATTAAATCCGGTCGCCAGTTATCGGTCCGGTCGTCAGTTACCGGTTATGAGAGCATTACTAAGTCCTGTCGCCAGTTACAGGCCCGGTCGCCAGTTACCGGTCAGTTCAGTTGTTTCACCCAGTACTGTGGCAGTGGTCTGATCAGAAGTACATTACTAAGTCCTGTCGCCAGTTACAGGCCCGGTCGCCAGTTACCGGTCAGTTCAGTTCAGGGACCACATGCGTAGACCATAATCTCACCAGAAAATTATTACAGGCTATTTCAGTACAGGGCTCCAAGGAGCAAACATTTTCACTATGATTTTCAGTTCAGTTATGCACGTATTATAATTAATCATGACACGACATTTTTACGTTATGCCTCATGACATGATATTTTCACTTGCATGCAAGCTTATTATTTATGTATTTACTTGCTATTTATGATATATGCATGTTGAGTCTTTAGACTCACTAGACTTGATTGTTGTAGGTGCTGATGATGTCGGGACCGAGGGCGGGGACCAGTGAGCAGGCTCGAGTCGGCAGTAGTAGGACCCGAGGACCTCAGTTCAGCATTTATTATTATTTGATGGCTCAAACATTTTAATTATCATTGGAAAAACCTTTTTCTGTTATTTCGAAAATGTTAATTTCTTCCGCTGCCACTTTGAACATCAAACTTTATTTATCAGTTTAGTTATGAATGAGGCAATTTTAATTATTTAAAAGAAAAATTTTAAATTTTCCGCAAATTTTCAAGTAAGGATTTTTAGGCCTCTACATGTCAGCTCTGTAACGTCTTGTATACTGACTTCTTGTTGAATAGGAGAAGAAGAAGATTGATTTGGATCAGCAGATGGACTGTCCTGCTTATTGATTTGATGATCTGTGGAAGTTTCAGTTGGAGGATCAGTGACAGGTGGTTCTAATTGTGGGTCAACTGAAACTTTTTGCGGTTCGTCAACATGCAACTGAGCCTCCTCAGTGACAACGTTTCTGCATTTGGTTCAACATTTGAGTGAATTTTCACATCATTTTGAACATCTTGTTCAGAAGAGACAGGGATATGAGCATCTGTAACTGCTTGATCTGTTGGAAGATCAACTGATTCAGTTGAAGGCACATTTGTTTGAAGTTCTTGGGCCACTGACTGAATGATTTCATCGATATCAGCAAGTGTCAAGTCAGCGTCCGAGTAAGGTTGAGGATCACCAACAGAAGAAGAAGGTGGCACATCCTGAATAGGCTCTACTGTTGTAGCAGCAGCTTGTTTTGGGGATGGCTCTTTGTGCTGAGAAGTCGATTCATCTTCTTCATCTTCGGAAGAGTCTTCATAAATGACTAATTCCTGATCTATTTCTAAAAACTTTATCTGCGATTGCAGAGCAATAAGATCTGTGTCCAACTTAGTGAGCACAGCACGATCATTATAAGCAGTTGGACTTGTAGGAATGTAGTTGCTTTTGAGCTTGTCAATCAGTTGGTCCAATTTTTTTGGCTCTTATTTGGTCAAAGAAATAAATCTTTCTCTCCAATGCCTGAACAATTGTAGCAGTTTTGACCATTTTGAGAACAGTTGCTTCCAATTTGATGAATGTATTCAGTTTAGACTTCTTTTTCAACTGTTTGGCAAAAGTGTGAGTTCTGAAACTCGTCCAAGCATTATAAACTTTCAGTTTGGATTCAGCAAAGGCGTTGACCTGTTCCCATATAAGTTCAATGTGAGTCTGAATTGCATTTGATGGCCTGGGCTCTTCGATCAACTTGCTCTTGCCTTTCTCATCAGAAAGAATGTGTGGAATGCTTAGTTCAGAGTGAGTAGCATCCACTAGTTCCTGAATTTTGATTCCTTTGGGTGGAGCAGGAGCAAGGATTGTAGGTCGATTGATATTGATCAAAGGAGCTGAAACTTTGGCTGATTCCTTCTTTTTAGCAGTTGTACTGATGACCTTTTTGGATGGATCAGTTGGTGGAGGTAACTGATCTTTAGCTGAAACATCAGCTGGAACGGCTTTAAAAGAAATAGCATGAATAGGCTGTTGAGCGTCTGATTGCTTTACTCTATCAGCTGGGAAAGATGCCAACATTGCTATTGGCTTGGTTTTCTGTGTCCTTTGTTTCTTTGTAATCAACTGAACATGTGTTTTCTCAGAATCTGATCCACTGACAATCAGTTTTCTCTTGATTGTTTTCAGTTGAGCCAAAGTTCTTCACTTCTTTACTGACTTGGGAGCATCCTGCTGCGTCCCAATCTCCTTTTTAATCTTCACAAACTGATCAGGAGAGATGTCCAGTTTAGTTTTCGCTGGCTTAACATTCTTGGCATGGAAGACTTTGAATTTTGATGATCTCTCTGAATCATCAGTCACCAATCCTTTGACTTTCATCAAATAGCTTAGCTGTACTGCGAATCCTTTGGATTGCTTGGTAGATTGAAACATATTCTTCAAGATATTGAAGATAAGTTGCTTCCAGTTCATTCTTCGACCAGCCATAATAACAATGATGGCTTGAAATTTCTCCAAGGTTAGTGCAGCATATGATCCTGCTTTTGCTAATAGCCCTTTGGCTACAATATCAGCCAGCAACTGAACTTCGTGCTTCAGTTCCTTCTTTGGATCGGAAACTTTGATTTTCCATTCATCAGCAGAAAGTAGAGTTTGCATCTCTTCGACATCAGATGACTTAACGTCAGCAAGGTTTGCCAGCCCATCAGAAGGCAATAAGAACATTTCTCCAAATGATTCTTCAGAAATGGTCAACAATTGAGCATTGACAGTAGTGTTGATGCTTCCATCAGAATTGATATTCCCATTAGAGTAGAAATACTGAAGTTCCTTCGGGTAGATCTCCTATGAAGATTGCCCCAAAAATGTCCTCTGCCCAGCTGATTCTAGCTTCAGAAAGACATTCTTGACATCGGCTTCGCCGACTGATAGAATTGATTCAAAATTGATAGCCATAGCATTCAACATGTGAGCGGGAATTTGATTTGCCATTAGAACTGAATGATTTCCTGCGAAAAAGAAAGCTTGAATTTGCTTTTGCTCTGAGAATTTTAGGTAAGCGTAAGGAAGAAGAACTGAAATGGAGCGGGCAAAGTACTTATGTACGTGACTGTTTAAATTCTTGGACACGTGTTAGTCCAGAAAATTTTGATTTAAAAGACGTGTGTACGTGTGGTAAAAGCGTGTGTTGAAAATACATGGATTAAAAGGATCCACGTCTCAACCTATCATTTGTTGAAAGATAGAATTTAATGCTTTGATAATCATTCACGTCACTAAATTTGGAATAATAAAAAAAATGGTTAAATTTGTTAACTTATGTGAGAAGATTAGTGAAATAATCAGCTGAACGATCAGTTGTAAAGCTGTGTCTCTTCAGTTGAAGATTTACTAACTGTTGTCTTCTCAGTTAGCCTTTTAAACCAATATTCCCCCTTAATAAATGCATATAAATATTACGAGAATTTAAGCAAGACGAATCAAATAAAATCTTATGTTTAGAAGGTTAATCGTCTACCGTAATGACTTTGTCCTTTTATCTTATTTGACCAGGGCTATAAATAAGAATAACTCGGTTAGTTTCCATTATATCAGCAAATAATAATCAAAAGCAAAAATGGCAGATGCAGGTAGCTCGAAGACTCCAGATATGGCCAAGGCGTTTATGGACGCAGCTTTGGAGAAAAAGAAGACTGCTATGTAAGATGAAGTCTTCCACAAAATCCTTCGATACTGGGAGGAGCTTCAAGGGATCCAGTTCCTTTATGAGTGTGGAGAGGCTACCACCCCCAAACTGTTGGCAAAAATAAGGAAATATCGAGAACACTTGCACGTTGCTGATACGGTGGACCTCTTCGAAGATGAATATGTCTACCAGCTAATGCTCCAGAAGGAACGGAGGATCCTAGAGCGTATAGCTGACTCAGATAGCTTCCTGAAGACTTCCACCGGAGAGTTAACCTGTTGGTTGACCAAGTGGAGGTCCTCTGTTGAAGAAGAATATTTCGATGTACTCCGTGCTAATTTCTTTCGATGAATAAAATGTTTATCAGTTTATCTTTGTCTTTTATCTTCCTGCATGAGTTAGTCTCAACAGTTGATAAATAAATCGCTAACTGAATATAATAGTTGACTAATAACAAACTGACATCAGTTAGAAATTAAGAACTGATATATAAGACAAATTAATTGACAACTGTCATATAAGCAGTAAAACTGATTATGATAAATCAATTAATCCAAGTATATTACGAAAGTGAGAAAACTTATTCTCGGGTAACGGTTTGGTGAAAATGTCAGCTGCTTGTTGTTCGGTTGAGACATATTCCAGTCTTATGTCCTTCTTCAAGGCATGATCTCTGATAAAGTGATGCCTGACATCTATGTGCTTGGTCCTAGAGTGAAGAACAGGATTGTAGGTGATAGCAATCGTGCTTGTATTGTCACAAAATATGGGCGATTCTTTGGCGATGACTCTATAGTCTCTCAGTTGTTGCTGAATCCAGAGCAGTTGAGCACAGCAACTTCCAGCAGCAAAATATTCTGCTTCAGTTGTGGAAGTAGCAATGGATGTCTGCTTCTTGCTGAACCAAGATATCAGTCTGTCTCCTAGAAACTAACATGATCCACTTGTACTTTTTCGATCAAGCTTACATCCTGCATAATCTGCATCTGAATAGCCAACTAGATTGACAGAGGAGTCTTTAGAATACCATAACCCAACATTTTGAGTGCCTTTCAAATATTTTAAAATACGTTTGGCTGCTGAAAAATGTGATTGCTTAGGGTTTGCTTGAAATCTGGCACACATACAGACAACAAATACAATATCAGGGCAACTAGCAGTTAGGTACAATAATGAACCTATTAAACCTCTGTAAAGTGTCGCCTCAACTGATATTCCCCTTTGATCAGTGTCTAGTTTAACTGATGAGCTCATGGGAGTACTTGCAGCTGAACACGATTCCATGCCAAATTTTTTCAGCAACTCCTTTGTGTATTTAGTCTGACTGATAAAAGTGCCTGTCTATAGATGCTTCACTTGCAGTCCAAGGAAAAATGTCAGTTCACCCATCATGCTCATTTCAAATTTATCCTGCATCAATTTAGCAAACTTCTCGCATAATTTGGGGTTAGTTGACCCAAATATAATGTCATCAACATAAATTTGAACGAGTAATATATGATCATTTTTTGAAAATTTGAACAATGTCTTATCAACTAATCCAACAGAAAAATCGTGATTAGTTAGAAATTTTGAAAGAGTTTCATACCAAGCTCTTGGAGCTTGTTTAAGACCATATAAGGCTTTGTTCAAATGGTAGACATGATCAGGAAAAAGGTGATTGATGAAACCTGGAGATTGTTCAACGTAGACTTCCTCTTGCAACTGACCATTTAGGAAAGCACTCTTTACATCCATCTGGTAGACTTTGAAATCCTTGAATGAAGAATAGGCAAGGAATATTCTTATAGCTTCCAGTCTTGCAACTGGTGCATATGTTTCAATCTTAGTCAATTCCTTCTTCTTGCCTATATCCTTGTGCTACCATTCTCGCCTTGTTGCGTATAACTGAACCATCTTCGTTCAGTTTATTCCTGTACACCCATTTTGTACCTATAACAGTTTTTGAAACTGGTCTTGGAACTAGGTTCCAGACATTGTTATGGTTAAACTGATTCAGCTCCTCTTGCATTGCATTTGTCCAGTTTATATCAGCAAGAGCTTCATCAGTTTTCTTCGGTTCCAATTGCGATACGAAAGCTGAATGAATAAATAAGTTGAGCATCTGATTTCTAGTTCTCACCGGATCAGATGGGTTACCTATTACCAATTTTGGAGGATGTGATTTCTTCCATCTGTATTCAGCATTTATTGTATCCAAGTCAGCAACTGCTTCAGTTTGCAACTGGGTGTTCTCTTCAGTTTTAGTTGCTGCTGCTTCAGTTGGTAATTGAATATCCTCAATAGGCTCTGCCAACTGATTATCAAGAACAGCTTCCTGTTCAACTGATTGATCCACAATTTCAAGTTCTGGTGTTTGAAGGATGTTTCGATTGATGTGATTTTCTTCTTCATGATCATCCTCCAAACTGATATCTGTAAATCTATCCACTAGCTCAGCTGGATCAGTTGGCTTGTCAGTTTGTACAGTTTCATCAAAAACAACATTTATAGACTCTTCAACATTTAGTGTGCTCTTGTTAAACACTCTATAAGCTTTGCTGACTGATTAATATCCCAAAAATATTCCCTCTGCAGATTTAGCATCAAAGACTTTTAAATGATTTTTGTCCATTGTCAAGAATAAAACATCTGTAGCCGAATATTTTGAAGTAAGAAACCACACTTTTTCGTCCATGCCAGATCTCATAAGGTGTTTTTAAATGATTTTTATTAATCATCGATCTGTTCTGAGTGTAACACGCAGTGTTTACTGCCTCTGCCCAAAACCTTTGAGAAGTGCCAGAATCAACAAGCATTGTTCTATCAGCTTCTTTAAGGGCCCGGATTCTCCTCTCAGCTAAACCATTTTGCTGAGGAGTTCTAGCTGCTGAGAGCTCATGCTTAATTCCAGCATTTTCTAAAAAATTTGAAAGACTTTGATTGATGAATTCACTTCCTCGATCGGATCTGATTCTATCAATTCCAACTGATTTCTCATTTAATAGTCTTTTGAAAAGCTTGATCAGTTGTGCAGCAGTTTGGTCTTTGGATTTTAGAAAAATAACCCAAGTAAATCTTGAAAAATCATCCACAACAACCAAAGTGTATTTCATTTCCCCTAAACTCATGACTGGTATTGGACCAAATAGATCCATATGTAACAGCTCTAAGCATCGGGAAGAAGATTTACTGCCCTTATTTTTAAAAGAAGATTTAACTTGTTTACCAAACTGACATGCTGAACAAATTTTATCTTTGGTAAAATCCATTTTGGGCAAACCAGTGACAAGATCGTGATTACTCAGATATGCAATAGATTTAAAGTTCAGGTGGTTTAATCTCTTATGCCACAACCAGTTTTTTGAAGATTTTGAAGCAATAAAACATACTGGTGCATAAGTTTGATCATTCCAACTAACTTTGTAAGTGTTTCCACACCGTTTGCCAGTTAGGATGACCTCATCAGTTGAGTCTTTGACTGAACACGAATGTTTGTCAAACTGAACTGAGAATCCATTATCGCATAACTGACTAATGCTAATCAGATTATACTTAAGATTCTCAACTAGTAAAACATCATTAATGATAAAGTTACAATGGATAAGCTTACCCTTACCCACAGTTTTACCTTTGGAATTATCTCCGAAACTGATGTTTGGTCCAGTGTACTTGATCAGTTGAGATAACAAGTTTCCATCTCCCGTCATGTGTCGTGAGCATCCACTATCCAAGTACCAGATTGATTCCTTGCTTGTACCTGTTACCTGCAATCACACACAAGATATGCTTTTGGTACCCTTATTTATTTGGGTCCTACACTGATTAGTCCTTTAGGAATCCAGACTTGGATCAGTCTAACTGACTGTCCAGTTGCTGTATTTCAGATAGTCTTTCTCGATTTGTGTGTGGTAGGTGTGTAGTGTGCAGATGAGACAACATGTGATTTAGCTTTGTTCAACTGATTGTTCAGTCGATATCTTTTCTGAACTGGCTTGTTGTTATAGTAATTGGAGTAGCCATTTGAATAATTCCTGGTGAATCTTTTTGACGACTGACTGCGTGAGTCAGTTAAAACTTTTGGGCTATAACCAATACCATATCTTTTAGCCTTGTTCGTACTTTCAGTAGGCTGTTCAACCAGTTTACATGGCTCAGGTTGTTCTTGTACCATAATTGATTTGACAAAGTTAATGTATTTCCCTTTAACCATATTCAAATTTGGTTGAGTATCATTGGAAGACATTTCATCTTGGTTACTGAACCCTAAACCAGCCTTATCAGTAACTAATTTCTGAGAGTTCTGTATATCAGTTAATGCAGCAGATGATTTTTTCCAAGCCTGAATTAGCTCAGTTTGCTTTGAATTTTCAAGCATCAACTTCTGAATCATTGATTGATTCCTGCTTCTTTCAGCATTTAGTTCAGCAATCTCCCTTTTTAGACTCAACTCATCAATTGATTCATCAGTTTTAGTTTTATTGTCTATGGGATCAATTTGCTTTGCTCTGGCCTTTTCAAAAGATAAGGAAAGCTTTTGGTACTCTTTAACCATGTCACGAAGAGTTGAAATAAGTTCTTCTCTAGTGAAATCAGTTGAGGTGAAGTCAAATAGCTGTTGACTGCTTGACTCCACTTCTGTATCACCAGCCATTAGACACTTCACTTCCTCTTCACCATCACTGGAACTGCATGAGGTTTCTGGCTCTGACTCTTCGCTGTCAGTTTCTGCCCATTTAGATTTACTCTCTTCAGCTAAGAGTACCTCATGCTTCTTCCTGAAAGATTTCTTATCATCCTTGGGTCTCTTTTTGTGCTCATATGACTTCTTTTTTCTTTCAGTCGAGCCTTTACTGTCCTTCTTGGGTTTGGTACAGTCAGCAATGAAGTGACCGGGTTTGCCACAGTTGTAGCAAGCATTTGATTCCTCTTTAGAATTTTTTCTTTGATAATGCTTCTGGTAGTTCCCTTGATTTTTCCTCATGAACCTTCCGAATTTTTTGATGAACAATGACATAGCATCATTGCTCAGTTGATCAGCAACCTTCATGACTGAACCAGTTGGTTATGTTCTTACAGCAACTAAGGCAGTTGTGGCTGCTGGAGTAGAGGGTTCTCCTTCTCGAGTTTGCAGCTCAAACTCATAGGCCTTCAGATCAGCAAATAGATCATGAAGCTCAACCTTGTTTAGATCCTTGGATTCCCTCATTGCCATGGTTTTAACGTCCCACTCCTTTGGAAGACCTCTGATCACTTTTAAGGCAACTTCTTTGTTGGTATACACTTTTCCAAGTGCATTAAGTTCATTGATGATACAACTGACTCTTTCATCATACTCATGCATCGATTCTCCAGCTCTCATCTTTATGTTGTCGAACTTCTGAACAGCAACAGAAAGTTTATTTTCTTTGGTTTGTTCATTTCCTTCACAATGTTGGATCAGCTTTTCCCAAATCTCTTTAGCTGTCTTACACATTTTGATATTGCTGAAAGTTATTTTATCCAGCATTTTGTACAGTATATCATTTGCCACATTATCCAAATTTGCTTTTCTTTTGTCCTCGGCAGTCCATTCATCTTTGGGCTATTCAATTCTATGAGGTGCCCCATCGGTGATTGCAACTGCTGTGTTGGCTTTTAGAATCTTCATTGGTCCGTCAGTGATGACGTACCACATATCATCGTCTTGTGCAGCTAAGTGAGCCTGCATCCTGATTTTTCAATCATCGAAGTCTTCTCTGGAAAACATTGGGATCTTGTTGAAGGATGCCATGATAATCAGTTTGAGTATAAATGTTCTGAGACGAGATACAACCGCTTTGATACCACTTGAAAGGATTGGTTATAAGGTGATAAGTGTTTAGAAGGGGGGTTCAATAAACGCACACGTATTTTGTATTTTTTTCGAATGTTGAGTTCAGTTTAGTGACAAAATGATTCTCGGTAACTCGTCAGTCGATAACAATCAGTTTAACTGAGAAAAATAGTTGCGGAAGTAAACTGACTGATAGATAGAATAGCTAACTGAAAATAATCACTGAAATGAAAATGCACACGGTTTGTTTCTGGATGTTCGGAGAATAGAATAACTCCTACGTCACCCTTTCTATCACGAAGATAGGATTTCCACTAAAAGACTTTGATCGAATACAATAGTTGTACTGATCCTGTGGGGATCCGGACGCTAATCATCTTCTTAATCATCTTCGGGATTTAATTATCAATTAAGATAAACAGGGTCTAAAAATTTTTCTTTTAAAACACAAGTCCGGAACGTAATGGAATTTACTAATATACATCTCAGTATAGAAGTACAATAATATACAATAATCATTCAAACTAGTCTAAGGTTCAACTACTAATTTCAAGTTATTAAACCAAGTCTACAATAAGTCCGGAATCTCCACTCTAAACTCGTCTTCTCTCATCATCTTCTTGACCCGATCTTGTCCCACCTGTTGTCATGCACACCTACAAACAAGACAACAGCCGGACAACTCCGGTGAGAATAAATCGCAGTATAAATAATGTATACATGCAGTTAACTGAATTAACATAAAAGTATGAATTATATCTTATCACATGTAGCATAATCAAACAACATGTATCAATACAAATCTGTAAATAATATCTGAATCGTAATCTACGAAACATAAATCAATACAACTCTGTAATCAAGTTCTAGTCTCGATATCTAAGACTCGACTCATCTCTCACTCTAATCTAGGGATCCCAGTGAATAAGAACGTAACAAGTCTCCCACCTACTACTACTAGTCGCGGTGGCGGTACGTTCTTATTTCTGGACTTTGGTCTAGCTGTATCGAATAATCTACAATAAGAACAATGTCTGTATCTTAAGCATATCGATACACCAAACGTCCAGTACCTTGGCGTATCTACCAAGACTAAGCCTAGTCTGACAATGTGCAATGGGTCAGTGACTATACTGTCAAAATCTAACCCCTCTGTCAGTGACTCTCACTCAATAGCTCTCTACTTTCTACTTCTAATTCAATAGAATGAACATAATCATTAAAATACAAAGGTATAAAAACAATACCATACAAGTATGTGGTTTAGGAAAACTCGAGTTAAATCTAACTCAAGTCGATCTCCCAATTAACATCAATTTATACCTTTATCTCGGTCTGATGAAGACGAAGTCTCGTATTCCAATCTGTCCATACCCAGTCTGGCAATGACAATCGCATAAATACAATATCAGTATATAAATTGATTCAAAACATGTTTTGATCAATACTCAAATCAGTATATAATCTGATCCATATCTGAACAAGGTACAATCTAATTCATATCAACGATATCACGATACAATCAAAATCATTACTGAATCTGATCAATCTAAATAAACTGATGTTTCGACGGCATAACGATACAGTCTCGATAACCCCGTCAATCTCAACATCACAGAGATACTATCAGAATTCATAATCAGTATCAATACAATTCCTAATCTCAATATCGGTACATTTAAAATCAGTAATAACTCAACTCTGATATCAAATCTCAATCAATTCAACTCTGAAAATCATAAAAATTGTATAAACAGTCTATTCTTTAATCTGACTTCAATTATACAATGTCTACTGTAGCAGAAACATCCTATCTGATTTATATTCAATTCTGACAATATCATAAATTCAAATCATGTCTAAACGTAACAAAACTTACGTCCAGTTGTAGCCTGCGTTGATAGGAACACAGTACCGAAGTCGGATTCAAAAACAGACGGACGGATTTTTCGTAAATCTCGATCAAAATCAGAAGTTGCTTCTCCCGTTCCTTTCTTTCTTTTCTTCTGAGGATTAACGTTTGTATGTTTATATATATATATATATATATATATATATATATATACACGTTTCACGGTGATGGCAAGTGGCTTGTTGCATGTTCTGCATGTCGCGCGCATATGCGCGCACAAAGTCGCGCATATGCGCCGGAGGTTCGGCCCGGCACCTTCCGCATTTATCTTCTCGCGCATATGCGCGAGATGTTCTGTCTCGCGCATCCCTTCACTCGCGCATATGCGCGCCTTCCGTCGCGCATGTGCGCCGAACTCTCTGGACGTTCCGCGCATATGCGCGCATTCAAGCTGCGCATGTGCGCGCATGGTTCTGTCTTCCTCGCGCATGTGCGCCCATACATGTCGCGCATGTGCGCGGGAACTTTTCTTGCACAAAATGTCAAATCTTCTTTCGGCTCTCCCGGTCTGATCCGTTCCGTCTATAATCATCTCGATTAATAAATAAATCATTTCAGATTAATCTCAGATTACAGTAATAAAATCTCGGGCCTTACAGACCCACTTCAGTTTGGACTTAACACTGCCAAAACTGAAACTCTTAGTTCAGAAAAACTTTTACAGTGCGTGACTGAAATTTAACACGACTGAATGAATCTAACAAAGATTTCAAAGTGCTAACAAGCTCGTAAATGTAGCCTTGATTGCTACTGATAAATCTGATAAGAGTTAGCTCTTGATATACGAATATGAGTTGTGATTTTAGCAGAGTAATAGCAAACTTGAATAGAATAGTAGTTCGTATGCTGTCTTCTCAGCTATCCTCTTCACCTATTTATAGGCTTCCCTTTCAACGGTAATATTAAATAACGTTTGAATTCATATATCCGTTGATTGCCACGTCAATATTCTCTGACATTCGTACATTGCAATCTCTTAAATGCGGCGTTCCACTACTAGTTGCAGTCTGTTGTACTATTTGTCGGTTGTCGTTCTCAATTGATGACGTGTACAACTGAGAGATTAGCTGAAAGATACTAGCTTGAGTGTTTTCGGTTGAATATATCGACTGATGGGTTTACGAATGATCAGTCAGTTGACTGCTCATTCAGTTGCGTAAATCAGTTACGTTGGTATCAGTTGTCTTTAATATTAAGCACATTAATCATCAGTTAGGCAAGTGATAGTCGATTTGCGAAGCTTGGTAACTTGATCAGTTAGTCCAATAAATTCGATGCTTAGTTTTTCAAATCACTAAAATTTAGTTTCCAACACTTTTTTTTAGCGCATGAAAGGTATGTTGATTACAGTATAATTTCACGGCTGTGTGCTATGTATATGTTCTTATTATTCCTGATACAGGTGTGTTGAGTCTTTAGACTCACTAGGCGTGTGTGATGCAGGTGAGCATGTTTTTGAGGGGACTAGAGGTGCAGAACTCTGAGTCAGAGGACTGCATGTGCGTTCACGACCCGAGGACCACATTTCTTCCGCACATGATGTTTTTATGGATTTTGAGAGAGCATGAGCATTTTTATACACTGGATTTTATACACTGTTGATTTTTAGGATTTTTACTCGTTTATATTTACGCATATTTTGTTGGATGGGCTTGGCCATTTTAAACTGCTCTATTTTTACTGTCAAATATTTACAATTATTTTCAAATGATATATTTTTCTGTAGAGTTGCATGCATGAAAAATATTTAAATATGATTTTCGAAATGTGAACTTTTAAAATATATATATATATTTCTGCATTTTAAAATCAGTAGATGTTTCAATTCAGAAGTGGCTTTTGGATAAGGCGTGATAACGCCTTGTGACTATTCTTCGACTGCCTAGCCTAATAAGAATTAAAAAAATTTTAAATCAAGGGAGAAATACTAGATATAGTTTTTTCCATAAAAACTATATTTTTGGAGGATATTTTCTAAGTATATTTTTTTTAGTGATTGGGTTTTTATTTTAGATTATTGGGTTTTTAAGCTTTTGGACCCATTTTTAGTTTGATTGACCAAAAACTCACGTGAGGGAGGAAGCATAATCAATTAGAGAATACACTCCCAACAATCTCACGTACAGTACAAGGTGGAAGGCAGGAGAGGCAGCGCTGGAATCCTTCTTATCATCTCCTAATAAATTAGTTTGCACTCTTTTTTTATTTATTTTTTTAATTTTCATGGAGATTGAATACCAAGCCATGTTTGGCTAATTTCTTATTTCTGATTCAAGGAAAAACTCCATTATGTCGATTTTATTACTATGATGTTTTTTTGATTAATTTAAGATTCTTGATTGTTTAAAGTATTTGTTTATTTATATTTAATTCCATGAAATTTGTATGTCGACTAATCTGACAATTAATTCGATGTATGAATTTTTATTGATATCCATGAATTTTTTGATCCATAATTGCCAGGAACGATTGGAAAGTGAGTAGCGATAGATTAGATGTGATGTGCTACCATAGCATATTTAGTCTAAATAAATCAACGAAACTAGATCTATCAGTTGCAGCTATCTCGATTGTTAGATTTTAGGATTAACCGTTTTCACAAACCGAGAATGTTATTTTTAATTAACATGGAACGCTATTGTGCACAGTTAATTACTAATAAGTTTTGACTGGATGCTAGGTTTAGTCAATTAAATTAGGAAAACACAAGGATTTTAGCGACTATCCCTAGAACCCTAAGGTTAATTGCTTGGAAATGCATGAATAAATCAAATTTTAATCAATGAACAGTAATACAATCGAATATTGGAATCCCCTTGAATCAAAATATGCTCGTATTGAATTCTATTTAAATTCATTATCCCACATTTGTTGTTAATCTCATTTTTACTACTTTATTTAATTAATATTTATTCAACAAAATTCCCCCTTTTATTTATTTTTATTATCGAAAGAAAGAAATCTCTTGTTCCCTTGCACTCGCTATATTTGAAAATAGAAATTTAATTTTGGCGGCTCAACTACAGCATATCAATTGCGCTACCCATGGCCATTTTGAGGAGATTACATACCAATCTGAAGCATCCGAGCAATATGCTACAGATGGTGCACCTATGTTGAAACGTCTATTACTCATTTTTCTTTAAAATATATTAGAAATTTTTTTCCTCGTCTATGCTCTCGGCCTATTATCAATATACATAAACATACATACATATATATATATATATATATATATTTATAAATATTTTGCATCATTTAAAATAAACTCATCAAGTAATTATTTGAAAATCCAAATACACAATATAAAAAATAAAAGCGTAAATCATCAAACTAAACTTAAAACTAGCATTTTTCAAAACAAAACATAAGCTCTTTAATACTCTCAAAACAACTCAACAGCATGAAAAAGTCATAAACGTCATAAAATATTTTAACGTAACCTTAAATCATAAACGTAATGCGGAAAACTGGCGACATTCCTCGGGTTTTGTGCACCATCAGTTCTAGGTCAACCATCAAGAACTCCATCATCAACAAAATCATGCTCACCTGCATCGATCACACCTAGTGAATACATTGACTCAGCAAACATTAACCATGATAACAAGTAATACATATATATTCACAAACCATATTGAAATATACTTTTAATAAAATAGCTTTTCAAAGACCTACATAACTTTAAATCATTTTTCCTTTCATCATATCATTTTTCCTTTTATCATATACGTATACGTTTCTCTTTTTATTGAATTCATATCATAAATTGTGACTTTATTTTCATCTTTGGGTCGATGGATCCATCTACGTATAACCATGGTACCAGGCGGCAAGGACATCAGCGATACTCTCACCCGTCAACTGAGCATTGGCCTTACATATCATCATATCATTTCATTTTATTCACAATCAAGTCTCCTTCAGCCTTTCATTATAATCATCACTTATAAAATTAATGCATATATATATCATTTTTCCTTAAAATCAAGCATGCAACACGTCTTTTAGCGTTATCATTTTTCATCATAAAATTTCATAATCTTTTAAATTAACCATTTAATCATTCATTACAGTATTCAGGGCACTGCCAGGACGTCTAACATTTTCCAGGTGAAAAATGACCATTTTGCCCTTGAAACTCTAACTTTCACAATTTACCCTTGGACCTTAAAACGACGACCCAAATCCATCCAAACGTAAACTTAAGCTCCTCGACTAATTTCACAATTCATTTTAAAAAAACCTACGTCCCAATTTTAACCCGGATTGACTCAAAACTTAACTAGACCATGCCAAACTTGAACCATAGCTTATTAACACCTAATCATACCTTATGCACATAAATCAAGCAAATTAAAACCCTTGAACAAGCCTAAACAGCTACTGAAAATTTTGCACTCATTTATTCGAAACCCTATCTTGATCAACCGATATGTTCCTCGACTCCACCCCTTAACCACCATGTCCAGACCCTAACCAACCTTCTTAGGATCATGATCAACCTCTATAGACCCTGCTGGACCGAGCTTAAAGGACCTATAACCCACAACCCCTAAACCCGATCCTACATGATGCCCACAACCACCCTTCAACCTACTGCCCTTCCTCCTTGCACTAGAATTCTCTCAAGCCATCTAGGACCATGACTAGACCCTATTAGGATCCTTAGACGTGACCCTACAGCAGCACATGGCCTGCTCCTTCCTAGCCCTCAAAACTGAATTCCTAGTCTCATAAAACTCATATTTTCGTTCAGCATGTTACCCTATCTTGTCCAGACCTTAAACATGCATCTATGGACCCTTAAACTTGTGGAAATACGTCCATTTCCATAGCCCTATCATGTGGCCGAGTTCTTGGGAGGGGGGAGTCCTAGTATTTTTTTGAAGCTTGAGGCGTGAATTGTGAGGTGTAGGTTAGGGTTTTGGGACCTTGTTTGTGATATAAAATACTATGGTAACAAGTTAGGTCCAATAACCTAGTATAATAGGCCCATTAGGTCCATTCGATAGTAGATAAAATATTTCGTTTTAAAAAATTTCGAAAATATTAGCCGAGTTTCCAAAAAGTTCCTATTTTCGTCAAAAATCAATTACCGGTTTAAAATACGACTCGACGCGTAAAAACACCTCAAAAGTTGCCATTTTCGAAAATACACATTAAAATATACAGTATATTAAATAATTAAAAATAATCAGTTAATAAAAATATTTTCTCTTTATTTTCTCTGGTCTCCGTTCCTCGATCGTGTCTCGAATACCTCTTAAAACATAGTTTTAATGCATTCTAATATTTAACAATATTTTAAACATGTAAATATGTCTACCATATTCAATAAATGTAATTAAAATAATTTAAAAAAGTATTTTTTATTTTTTTAGATTTGAGTGCAGTTAGATTACGTTATCGCATTTTGGACCTTACATATGTGGTTGAGTGAATCTGATGGCACATGCCACACTGAAACATGGGCTAAAAACAACGACCCTGATTTCAGTTTGTGTGTTTTAGGTAACAACCATGATGATTTTGAGCAATCAAAGAACGGTAAATATGCAAATATTAGAATAATGGTAGAGGAAATTCAGTTGGCAGAGGATGGTGAGAATGAGATTAGACAATAGTTGAGGTGGATCAAGGCTAAGTACCAAATGGAGTTGAGGGAGCGTAGTGATGAAGAACCCCGGCTCATCATGTAAAGAACAAGTTTGAATTTTGAACACTGTAAGCAAAGATAGTTTGTCATTGATTTCTGGTGTCGCGAAACAAGAAACAGATGATGATTCTGGGCATAAATCTTCTCGAGGGAAGTATTCTTCTACAAATGACCCACTATTTCACCTCGAAAGAAAACTATATGAACCTGAAGTTATATCAGCACGAGTCTGTGTGTAGTTCGTGTAATTTCCCTTACATCATCACGACCAGGAGTTTTTATTCCTGTGCATTGCTCCCACATTAACTTCACGGGGCTAATTATCTACAAGTCAATGCAACAGATTTTGAGAGTCGGAAATCGCCACTGATTAAGTATTATTTTGAAGAGAGTTAGTCCATAGCGTACAATCTCGACTCCATGTTTTAGTGAACCTGTTGATGTACATTACTCACTCATAATGAATAGATAGGTACATACAGTGAACTACACTATTCATATATTCTACTCACTCAATGAATATATAGGCATATGCATTAAACTACGGATTATATGACATGATTTAAGATTATATTGGGTGAAGGATTAGCACAATATAATCTCTAAACATATCTGATAAAACTTTGTAGTGCTTCGAAGGTTTTAAGAAAAAGCTCTTAGAATAATAACTGTTGATAAATTTTGCAAGTGTATCTCGTCCATGCTGAGAAGATTGTTGGATTTTTATAGATTTTCTCCGGCGTTCAGATCCGAAAACAATAAATATTTGTTTTGCTGATTTTATTCTCCATTAAAAAAGAGCATTAATCTAATATTCACAAGTGACCGTTGACAAGATTCAGTAATATAAGGATGATCAGTAACGCTTGTCCATTTATTTCGATAGACCTTGAAGAACTATCCGATATGAGCAAGCAGTCTTCTGAACTTACGGTTTATTGAATATTATGTTGTGCTGGATTTTAATATAACTGAAGTAATTCCTTAATGTGAGCAAAACACCAATGTTTAAATGTTTCAGCAATTTTTCCTCTTTTGGTGATGCACAAATTCAGCAACAAAAGTTATTTGAATACTTCAAATGCCTCATTTTTATAGATTGGAAGAAATCAATCAAATACAAAAAGCATAGACCATCTAAAAATAATTTAACGGTTTTGGGTTTGGGTGAAAGTCTCTTGTTCCCACATTTGAAATTTTTGGCCTTTCTTTACCTTTTCTGGCATCAACATCTTCTATGTACGCATAACGTTCACAAATCTGGGAAGTGAAAGAGGCCCGCACTTTATCAATGTTATCAAAAATCTCTTTGTGGCTTTGCTGCTGATAATCGGACGTGACGTTCCGCTTAGCCACAACAGAGGCATGAGTTCTATCAAGTTTCCTTTTAAATGGACGAAGGACATTAGAACTAGTAGAAACTCATCTTGCCTCCTCTCCATCCGAGTCACTACTCTAGTTTTGAAATTTTCTAAAGCGGTGCGAGTGCCATTGTGAGAGACATTAACTTCTAATCATTATTATAATACAATATGATTAAAGTTAATTAATTACAAAGAAAACGAGTAAAATATTTCTTTATAATGAGATCAAAATGTGACCACTATGATTATAATACTAAAAATAGTATATAATAAATTCTTGTCTAAATATATCACAGTAAAAAACAAGCCAACACATGAATGAAATAAACCTCAGAACATGCCCCGGTATATAAATACAAAATATATACTGAGATAGATTACTCAACCTTAACTCAAATTTTACTCCCTCTGGAAATACCATCTCCCGTCTCGTGATAACTTAGAGTATCTGTCATTGTCCACACATAAAGACAACAACAGCCCCCTTGGGGGTGAGTAAACGCTCCATACAGAACAACCATAATAAATACAACATTATCTATATATGACATATAATGCATGCATGTAATGAAGATATCATGTCAAATGCACATCCACTGAGCATGTATCAGAATCAATCAAATCAATGCTCGAGCAAGCACACATCCTCAGTCAAATATAAGGGAATATTTGTATCATAGCGTCAGCAAAGAGCCATCAAATCTCAAATCTCAACCAATAAATCATAGGCCATTAATGACTATGTTTTTACTGTCCACATAATTCCAAACAACGTGCATGTCATGTCCACATGATTCCAAACAATTTGCATGTCTGGGTTTTGAGCACATAATTCCAAACAATGTGCATGTCATGTCAACATAACTCCGAACAATGTACATGTCACGTGATCAAAACCCCAGAATCAAAATCAAATTATATCAAGATATCCAAGGATCATAACTCAAGGTACATGTCATGTATCGATGTATGTATAAAATGATGTGTGTTAACAAAATATTTATTTTATATATTGATATACCAATCAGGAATATCATGTATGCCACTTCAACTCAAATAAGGCGCACAGACATATACTTTCATTCAAATCAATCATTCATAGATACCTATCGTATGTTACTTGGTCGCAACATACATCAATTCTTCATCCCCAGTTTAATGTAGTTATATTCGAAATTAGACTTTCAGTACAAAAAAGCAATCTACATAATCCAAATATTCATTTCAATTAATTAATTCATTCAAATGTAATACTAATAGCGAATTTGAATGTATCAATTTGTTCTACGATATTCAGTTTAACATTTACATTGTTATGATAATTATATTGTATTATAAATCCAAATGTGAAACGACCCACTTTTTACTTTAAAATTCCAATAATTTTTTTTCTTTTTCTCCATTAATTCGAAAACCAACAATTAAAATAATTTAACATTTTTCACAAATCAAAATAATTTAACAATTTAAATCTCAAGTGCAAAAAATCTCTAAACATCGTCATTTACCAAAATTCAACTTCTACCTTGGACATGATCAAAACAAAATTCGAAATAAAGCATAAATTCTTTAATAAAATCCATAACAAAAATCCTTTAAGTTTTTAACTAACAAGCCGATACGAAAAATAAAGTCCATCGGGAGTGTACTGCCGTACTCGATCCACTCAAGCGCCAGTGCCTCCCTCAATATCATCATCACCTGCAGCATTTAAAACTAGTGCGTCTAATGACTCAGCGAGTCGTAAACATGAGTAACAAATAATACATATACATGCATTAAAATCATACTTTTATTTAAAATAATTTTAATCATAAATAAATCATATATCGTAAAATCATGAAATCGTAATGTTTTGCATCATTTATCATTTTTGGTGAAGTTTGATCCTTGAAAGTGAATAGCCTTTATCCTCTGGTCGACTGATCAGTATTAGATCACCATTGCGCACGGGTATGGGCACTAGGCACCGACATAAAAATATGAAAATACGATCGTCGGCCTCCCTCTGGAGTCTTGTCCCATAAACAGGCTCCCTCTGGGCCTTTTCCCTCACGATATTCCCATAAAATTGTAAGTTCACTGTTCCTTCTTAAAATGGATCCCCCACATATCCTCTGTTCTCTTTGTCACAGTCAATTCACATCCTTCAAAATATTTTTCTTTTTTCCTTTTATTTCATATAACATCATGACTTTCCAAAAATAGCTTTTTTACAGTCAAAATTTTACAACTTTACAATAAATCATAAAATATCATATCTCTATTAAAATAATCCCTTATTTATTTTCTATTGCATTTTATGGACTATTATATGATGATTTTTCTACTTTCCATATATAGAAAAGAAATATAAAGAGATAGACTAGAAACGACATATTTTATGTCAATGACACCAAACGGGTATTAAATGATTGGAATTGGGATATGGATGGTTAATATATAATTTAACATCCGTTATGACCCTTCGGAAAGCTGCCAACTCTTTTCGTACTACCCACGTGTAAAATGACCATTTTGCCCCTATACATAAAATTTCTCGATTTTGACTTTTTCTTATTTTTATTGACTCTAGACCTCCCCAAATGATTATTTAAGCTTAGATTTAATTTTAGTATTTTTATTTAGCGTAAGTTAGAGTATTTCAATTTAATTTCCTTTTTATTAATTCGGGAAGCGTTTTAATCCCGAATTAATTCAAACTTGAATATTTTAATCCCAAACTTTAAACATGGACTTTTTATACCTAAAATTCCCTCGTGAATAATGAACCAACCCCCGTGGACCATGCTCGACCCTTTTTCTCTTCTCCATAACCCTAACTTGATCCTAAGCCACTTCCCTAGTGCCCTCTTGCGTTTTTCTTGAGCCATGCCCGAGCCACCTCGAACCATCACATGACCATCCCACCTAGGGACCCTAATGACCAGCCTTGACCTATCTAACCATCCCCTAAACTTCGAACGAGCCCTAATCGCAAGATCACGATCCGTGAAAGTCTCCTAGTTTCCCTAGGACTCCTTCTCGAACTAGGACCCTTATTACTACTTAGCCATCAATGACACCTGACCCTAGCCAACGCTGGACAAGTCTCAGCCCCAACCGAGCCAGCCTCGAGACCCCTAGTCCATGCTGCAGCCTCCTGCACCAACAACAGCCGTGAGTCCCTCCCTTATGCGCCTAGGATCCCTTACTCGGCTAGGACTCTTCACTCGTGCCACCACCAAGACCAAGCCCTCTGGACCATCCCTGGACCACCCTCAGACCCCTTCTAGACCACGCCTGTCCAGCCTCACTCGAGCCGCACGCCTCCAAGAAGAACCACCAGGCGCACGTAGCCCCCTAAGACGAGAACCCTAGTTCCCTCACGTTTCCTTGTGCAGCCTATAGTCCAGCCCTACTAGGACTCTTCCTAGAAATGTCTCTGATCTGTGCACACCATCCTGGACTAGCCCTGGTGTGTCGCCTTCAAGGTCGAACCCCTACAAGCCACACATCCCATGAAAACCCTTGGATTCTACCCTCCAACATGCACAGACCCTACCAACTCATGTCAAGCCCTCGTTTCATTCCTAACACGACACTTTCCTAGCCCTTTAACGTTCTAAATTGGCAATACGTCCCTTAGAAATTGTAACTCTAAATAAACATTTGAAAATAATTGTTGTTTCATTAAATAATCGAACGTAAATATTTTTCATGCGAACATAATTAAAAAAATTCATATTATGGTTTGAATGATGCCTCAAAGGGTTTAGAAAACATACTTTTAAAATGCTCGAATATATGATTGTCGGTGCATAGGGAAGAGGTACGAACGGACGACGAAGAACTCTAGCTTTCTTCCCTGTGCACTTCTTGAAATTTAGTGTGTGTGGGGCGGTTGATGCGAGTCTCGAAAGACCTAGGTCTGTATTTTTTTGAGTTAATTTGCATGATAATGGGATTGGATTTTGGGCTTTCAAGTATAAGAGAAACTGGGCCTACTCAAAATTGTTAAATTGAGCCCCATGACATCTATTTAATTGAAAAATAAAAGTTTATAAAAATTAGTTTTCAAAAATAATGCATTTGATATTTAAAAAGTCTCTCGTTTGCCCAAAACCGGCTTCCCGTATAAAATCGTACTCGTCTCGTTGAATAATTTGAACTCTATCATTTTTAAAAAAATCTAATCATTTGTAATCATACTAAGAAGCCTTGAAAATATTTATTGCAAAATATTTATTTTATCTTCGCTATTCTCAATCTCTTTTCCCCAGCCTATTATCGAATATTCGGATAAAATATATAATTATCATCAAATCATGCCATTCAATCATTTAATTATACAATCATGTCTTTAATAATATAATATGCATCACGTAAGTATTTAAAATCAATCATACGAAGCACGTAAGAAATCTAAATCGTTTGCATGCATGTGGTTTACGTAGGTTGGTTTTGGGCATTACAAAATAACTCTTTATTATATAATCAATAATATACATCTATTCAGTTACAATAAAAATTTCAAGATCTAGAATTATTTTGAAACTTTGAAAATTCATATAAAATTTAAATCGTAATATAATTCAATTTCGACTTTGAAAATTAGTTTCTCGTCGGTTATTCTATCGCATATATTGCTTTCGAATTTAAATACATTCTATTCCATCAATTCAATTAATAAATTTTGAATCCAAGAGTAAAATTACCCCAAAAGAACGCACTCAACACGAGGATTTCTAATATTTAATTTATTTTGAGTTTCGACAATGTTTCGAGGTACATTCGGATGATTGGCATGGCACCGTATGAAGCAAGCCAAGGTTCACAGTGAACAGATTCAACAGTTTATAGCTCCTCATCGAGAGTTGTCGACGAGTTCGGCAAATTATTGAAAGAGCAAGCCAAGGTTCACAGTGAACAGATTCAACAGTTGCTACGTATGCAAGGATCAGGTCAAGGTAGAGGCCAAGTGAGAGGCAAAGGGATTCAAGCAGTTGGGACTGATGGGATCTTTACTACTTTCAAGAGGATGGATTCACCTGAGTTTGCAGGAAGCACTGATCCATTGATGGCTGTAGAGTGGATTAAAGCACTTGAGGCGATATTTGATCATCTCAAGTATGAAGATAATGATAGAGTTGGTTGTGCAGTTTTCATGCTAGTCAAAGCTGCACGTATTTGGTGAAATGCCACTAAGGTAGGTGTTGATGTTCCGACATTAAAGTGGCAAGATTTCACGGATCTTTTCTATGACAAGTACTTCCCGGATGCACTTCGAGCTCGGAAGGTGACTGAGTTTTTAGAGCTTCGGCAAGGAGGTATGAATGTTGATGAGTACATCTTGAAGTTCGAGGAGGGCTGTCTGTTTGCCCCATACATTGCCTCAAATGACAAAGACAAGGGTGCTCATTTTATTAGAGGACTTCGAGCAGAGATCAGGAGGGACATCAATATGTCTAAGGCGGTGACATTTAAAGAGATTGTGGCTAAAGAATTGTTAGCCGAGCAAGATGAGAAAGACATTGCTAGAGAGAGACAGGCGAGGCACCAGGCTATTGCTCAAAGAGGTCAAGGTTCGAGCCAAAGAGGACAAGGCAGTTACAAGGGGAAAGGCAAGATATAGCCGAGTTCTAAAGCACCGACAGTCCCATTTGATCCTGAGAAGCCGTTGTGTCCCAAGTGCAGTAGGCATCATGGGGGAGAGTGCAGATTTGGTACTCACACATGCTACCAATGTGGTACTGCAGGCCATATCGCCAAGTACTGTCCGAGAGGATCGAGTAAAGAGAAGGTGCAAGGTCGCATCTTTACCATGACAAAGGAAGGTATAAATCCTGATTTTTCTGTGATCTCTAGCACTATTCTAATTTCAGGCAGAGTAGCTACGACATTGATTGATACAGGTGCTACTCATTCTTTTATGTCTGAACTATTTTTGAGAACTTTGGGTTTAGTTCCTTCTGTTCTTCCCCTTCAGTTTAATGTTGTATTGCCTTCTGGAGATGTGTTGTGCCCGACATCTATTGTGTATGCATGCTCTGTTCAAATTGATGAGCGACTGGTTTATGCCGATTTGATTGTTATTCCGATGGTTGCATTTGATATTATACTTGGCATGGATTGGTTATCAACTTACCGTGCAGTGATTGATTGCGTTGCCAAGAAGGTGAAATTTGTAGATGATGAAAATAAGGAAGGTATCCTCGCCAGTGCAGGTACTTCGCTGGTTCTTCCTTTTATTTCGTGTCTTGAGGCTAAGAAGTTGTTGTTTAGAGGTTGTGATGGGTTTTTGGCTTCGATTGTTGATACGGATAGAATGGTTAAGTTGAATATTGATGATATTGATGTTGTGAGAGAGTTTCCTGATGTATTTCAGGATGATGTGCCGGGTTTACCGTCGGACAGAGATGTAGAGTTTGTGATTGATCTAGTTCCGGGTACGGTTCCTATTTCTAAGGCTCCGTACAGAATGGCCCCGACAGAGATGAAAGAGCTGAAGATGCAGTTGGAGGATCTATTGGATAAAGGTTTTATTCGGCCGAGTTCTTCGCCTTGGGGAGCTCCGGTTCTTTTCGTTAAAAAGAAATATGGGTCTTTGCGGCTTTGCATTGACTACAGAGAAATCAACAAAGTGACGATTAAGAATAAATATTCATTGCCGCAAATAGACGATCTTTTTGACCAACTGCAGGGGGCTACCGTGTTTTCGAAGATTGATTTGCGATCAAGCTATTACCAGTTGAAAGTTAGGGAGTCTAATATCCCTAAGATGGCGTTTCAGACCAGGCGAACCACATGCACGAATTATTAAATTCTTTTGTATTTTAATTGAATGTTTTAATTGCATAAATTAAAAATGACGTGCATATTTACATGTTTAAAATATATCTTTATACATAATTGCATTAAAATGTATTTTAAAAGGTTATTCGAGTTGCGATCGAGGAACGGAGACCGAGGGCTGAAAAATAGAAAATGTTTTTATTGGTTATTCGTTTTTAATTATTTAAATTAAGGGTGATGCTTTTTCTTATTTTTTAAAAAAAATATGGGATTTTGATGTGATTTTATTTGTCGGGACGTAATTTTTATCGGTGTTGGTTTTTCAACTAAAATGCAAACGTTTTAGCAACCTGGCTAATAAATTCACAAATTTATTTTAACAAAATTATTTTTATTATTTAATTAAAGACTAATGGGCTTAATTAAAACTCTTAATGGGCTTGAGCCTAATTAGTAGTTAATTAAACTATAAAATATGTTAAAAAACCCTCCCCAAACCCTGGATGACTCACGCCACTCTCAATTTGCACACACCAAAACTCTTGATATCACAAGGCACGCACATATTCTTCAAGGAAAAGCATCAAGTTTTGCTTAGAATTTCAAGCCAAGGTCTCGTCGTCAACGTTCTTCGAATTGTCAACGTTTTTTTCGTGCGTTTAAAACGCAAAGGCACGCCATATTCTCCTTTTTCTCATCATTCACACCATAATATTTTATTTAATTGAAATTTGCATGAAAAACAAGTGACTTGTTATTTATTTTCGTTTTTACATGATCATGGATTTTTAAAGCTTGGTAATTGTTTCAAAATCATGTTTGTATGATGGAAAAGGGGCTGCCATGATTAAGAATTGTTAGGGGATGGTTTTACACAAGTTTAAAGGCCTAGAACACACACACAATCGCAGCAAACAAAGGAACATACAAGCTGGAAACGTGGGTATAATTAATTAGTAGGGCCGATGTGCTTGTTTGGTCTTCATGAGTTCGGTTTGTGGCTTGGCTTGGGTGGGGCTGGACCAGGCTGGGCTAGAGTCACGTGAGAGGTTAGGGGAAGAGTCCTAGCCACGCTAGTACTCGAGACCAGGGGCTGGGGAGGAGTCCTAGCTTGAGAGGTGATCAAGGTAGCAGCGTTTGTGTGCAGCAACTGGTGCAGGGGCTGTGGCTCAGCCAGGGGCTGTGGGGCTGGGCTAGGTTAGGTCCTTAGGGTCCTGAGAGGGTGCATGAGGGGCTGGTTCAAGAGCTGGGTCGTGGGTTAGGTGGCTAAGCAAGGAAACAAGGGTCTTTGTCAAGTGGGTCTTCTCGGCTGTGTTGCTGCAGCTTATGTTGTGTCTTCGGTTTCAGGGGCTGGGGTCGAGTCCATAGGTTCTAAGGGTTCAGTAGGGTCCATAGGAGGTCTGAGTTGAGGTTGGCTCAAGAGGGTTCGCTGCTGGCTCAGCTGGAGGTGGAAAACGTGAGGGAGAAGCTCTTGGCAGCAAGTTAGGCGTGAAGTTGCTGTCATGTAGTCCAGTGGTTCGCAGCTTGAGTTCTAAGGGCTGGGCTGGTCTAGGCTTGGGCTGGACGTGGTCTAGGGGAGGTTAGGGTCATGAAGGGTCAAGTGGTTAGGGGCTGGAAGTGTCCTAGTTGGGCCAGGAGTTCTAAATATCCTAGAAGACTCACACACAAAACATGCAGTATTTTGAGTCAAGTTCCAGCAGGGATTGTGCGACTTAGGGTCATGTTTTGGGGCTGGGCTTGCACAGTAGGGTCCCTAGATGGGTTGGCTAGGTTTTAGCTCGAGGAGGCTCGGGCGTGACTCGAGTAAATTGGGAGATGGCTCGGTGTGTTCGTCGAAGGGTCAAAAACAAAAATTTAAGTAATGTTATGTTTAAAATTTGGGGTCAAAATAACGTGTTTTGGATTTATTCGGAATTTAATCGCCGCACGAAACGCTAATTAACGAGTTAATTGAAACGCCTAGTTTTAAGCTTTATAAAATAATGAAAAATTATATTTAAGCTTAAACAATTATTATAAGTCTAAGTTTTAAATTTGGGAATTTTATATTAAGGTTTGGTTTAATTCGGGATTAAAACGTATTAATACGTCACATTTATAGATTAATTTAAAAGTCCTCGATTTAAGCTAAATAAAAATATGAGAAATTTCATCTAAGCTTAAATAATTATTTGGGACATTTTAGAGTCAATGGATTTAAGAAAAAGTCAAAGTCGAGAAATTATACGTCCAGGGTAAAACGGTCTTTTTACACTTAGAAATTAGTAAACGTCATGGCAGTCTCCTGAATGCTGTTTTATGTGATAATATGATTATTTTCAATGTTTATGGATATTTATGGAATTTTTATATGTTAATATGTCAATTTTAAATGTTTATGGATTTTTAAGATGTTAATATGTTTAAATGTTTTATGATGTAATATGTTAAAACGTTTATTTTAAATGTTTATGATTTAAATATTTATTTTAAACGTTTATGATGTTAAAATGTTTATTTTAAAACGTTTATGTTTTTTTATGATTTTAATATGTTAAATTATGATTTTTAAATGTTTATGAATTTTATGATTTGAATATGGACATTTAAAAGAAATGTTGCATGCTTGCTTTCAAAATAAAAATGATATTATATGCATGTTTTTATTAAGTGATGATAACATGTTGAAAGATGTGAAGGGATTGTGACTACTGAATATGTTGGAAATATCGTGAGGGTTATGGTCCCAGTGGGAGCCCGACGATCGTGTTTCCTTGGATACGGATATGAATACGTGATACGAATACGAATATGTTAATACGTAGGCCAAGGCCCAGTTGACCGGTGAGAATGTAGCTGGTGTCCCCGCCGCCCAGTACTGTGGTTTCTTTAGATAGATCCATCGCCCAATACGTTTAAGAATACGAGTCACAATCACGATCTGAATTCAACAAACACGAATATGAACATGAATATGAATATGATGATATGAATATGTTGATATGAATATGAATATGTTTATGTTTATATGAAAATGTTTATTCATAAGATTATGAAAATGTTTTTATTTAAAAGTTTTACGCATCATGAAATTTTTACGAAAATGTTTATTTTTATGCATCTTCATGAAAATGATAATTTAAGTACAAGTATTTTTCACTGTTGCATGTTATTTGTATTACGTATTACTCGTTATCAAGAATATGACGTGTTGAGTCTTTAGACTCACTAGGTGTGATTGATGCAGGTGATATTGATTATGAATATGATAATGGAGGTCTTGATGGTTGACTTGACTGGATTGAAGGTGCACATAACCCGAGGACCGACGCTAGTTTTCCGCACTAGTTATTATTTATGATTTTAAGTAATGTTAAAGATATTTTTACGTCTTTTATTTATGTTATGAGATATTTTTGAGAGGTTATAGTATGGGCTATACTTTTCAAATAATGTTTTTAGGTTGGTAAAATGTTTGACGATTTTATGATTTAAAATATTTTTCTTTGGATTTTTAAATGACAGTTGGATGTTTATTTTTAAAATGATGTCAAAAATATTTTATGGTTCGGCCGATGCTAAGTGAGGTTTTTAAAAAAAAAATCTAGCATGTTTTAAGAAAACGAATAGCAGACGTTTCATGAAGAAATGTGAGTTCTGGTTGGAGCAGATTTCTTTCTTAGGCCATGTTGTCTCGAAGGATGGTTTAGCTGTTGATCTAGTAAAAATAGAGGCGATTCAGAAGTGGCCTATTCCTACCACTGTATCAGAGGTACGCAGTTTTCTTGGTTTGGCGGGTTATTATCGTCGTTTTATTTC
Organism: Primulina tabacum; assembly: GCF_025594145.1. Classification (NCBI taxonomy): domain Eukaryota; kingdom Viridiplantae; phylum Streptophyta; class Magnoliopsida; order Lamiales; family Gesneriaceae; genus Primulina; species Primulina tabacum. Next base: position 7,151,720 of record NC_134556.1, on the reverse strand, counting down.
AGATTTTTCCAAGATTGCCCTGTCGTTAACCAGTCTGACGAAGAAGACTGTGAAGTTTGAGTGGTCCAATGAATGCCAGAATGGATTCAAGGAGTTGAAAGATAGATTGATGACAGCTCCGGTACTTGCATTGCCCAGTGGTACAGAGGATTTTGTTGTTTATACCGATGCGTCGAAGAAGGGTCTTGGTGCAGTGCTGATGCAACGTGGAAAGGTTATAGCCTATGCTTCTCGTCAATTGAAAGACTATGAGAAGAATTATCCTACGCATGATCTGGAGCTGGCAGCTGTGGTTTTCATTTTGAAAATCTGGAGACATTATTTATATGGCGAAAAGTGTGAAATTTTCACGGACCACAAGAGTCTGAAGTATTTGTTTTCTCAGAAAGAACTCAATATGCGTCAGAGACGGTGGTTAGAGCTTGTCAAAGATTATGATGTGACGATTAGTTACCACCCTGGGAAAGCGAATGTTGTAGCAGATGCATTGAGCCATAAGTCGAGTTCTTCTTTGAGTTCTATGATTTAGAAGCCGTTGTTGTTAGACTTGAACGAGAGAAGATAGCTTTGGTAGTGCCGGGAACCATTGCACGCTTTTCAACGTTGGTCATTCGGGCTACGTTGACGGACAGGATCCGTAGAGAGCAGGCCAATGATTTACAGTTGATAGAGATGAGAGTCAGAGCAGAGAAGAGAGGTAATTCAGAGTTTGGGATGAATGGAGATGGTTTGGTGACATCCAGAGGCCGTATATGTATTCCTACTGGTGATGATATTCGGCGAGACGTCTTGACAGAGGCACATACCGCGCCATATTCGATACATCCAGGTAGCACCAAGATGTATCAGGATCTTCGAAGACTCTATTGGTGGCCAGGTATGAAGAAGGATATTGCCATGTTTATTTCTCAGTGCCTAACTTGTCAGCAGGTGAAAATCAAACATCATCAACCTGCTGGGACGTTGCAGTCATTGTCGATTCCTCAATGGAAATGGGAGCACATTACAATGGATTTCGTGACTGATCTTCCTAGAACGCAGAAAGGTTATAACTCTATTTGGGTTATCGTTGATCGATTGACCAAGTCAGCGCATTTTCTCCCAGTCAAGACAACGTATTCCATGAACCAGTATGCCGAAGAGTACATAGCTGAGATTGTTAGACTTCATGGTGTTCCTGTGTCGATCGTGTCTGATCGTGACCCTAGATTTACTTCAAAGTTTTGGAAGAGTTTGCACAGAGCCTTGGGTACACGGTTAGCATTCAGTACAGTATATTACCCATAGAGTGACGGTCAATCAGAGAGAGTTATTCAGATTTTAGAGGATATACTCAGAGCTTGTACTGTAGACTATCCTGGTAGTTGGGATTCCAAATTGCCTCTTGTTGAGTTCACGTACAATAATAGCTACCAGGCGACGATTAGCATGGCACCGTATGAAGCACTTTATAGCAGAAAGTGTAGATCTCCCTTGTATTGGGACGAAATTGGTGAGAGAAAGATGTTGGGTCCGGAATTTGTCCAACAGACAGCTGATGTTGTTGCTGTTATCCAAGAAAGGATGAAGACAGCGCAATCGAGACAGAAGAGTTATGCTGATGTGAGACGTAGGCCGTTGCAATTTGAGGTTGGCGACCACGTGTTCTTGAAGATAGCACCTCTTAAAGGTGTGATGTGGTTTGGCAAGAAGGGAAAGTTGAGTCCGAGATTTATAGGCTCATTTGAGATTTTGGACAGAGTTGGTGATCGAGCTTACAGGTTAGCCTTACCGCCAGATCTTGACAGAGTTCATATTGTTTTTCATGTCTCCATGCTCAGGAAGTATATTGCGAATCCTTCCCATGTTCTTCGTCACGAGCCATTGGATTTGACGCCGAATTTAACGTACCAAGAGATTCTGGTTCAGATTCTGGATCGCAAAGTTAAAGTGTTGAGAAATAAAGAGATTGGCATTGTTAAAGTCCTTTGGAGGAATCATTTGATTGAAGAAGCCACGTGGGAACCAGAGGATGAAATGAAATAGAAGTATCCTGAGTTGTTTGTGCAGTGACGTCAATTTCGAGGACGAAATTCCTTTAAGGAGGGGAGATTGTAATATAGCCAAGCCTGGTGAACAGTACGGTTTAAGATTTCATACGTTTATTGACTACTTGGTCAAGTTTAAGTATAGTTTAGATGTTAAGAGTTTCGATTTATGATTTATAGTATCGTTGGTTATACTTGATATGTGGTTTTATTGTAGCGTCGTTGCGATTTAATTCATGATAATTTGTTTGTTGAGCCAATTGGTATGAGGCCAATTGGGGTGGTTAGACTATATATAGAGGTGCAACTTTCTTGTTGGGAGGGTTGCCGAATTATGAGGAGAAGCGACGTTGCGATTCGATTTTTGTTGCAAAGAGTATATTGTTGGCTTTCAGTGCAACCGCGGTGATTGGACAGAAGGGTCAGTGCACCCGCACTGCAAAAGGCACCGCACCCGCGGTCGGCTAGTGCACCCGCGGTATAAAAGTTAGTGCACCCGTGGTGTGTGAATAGTAAAAGCGTGTTTTCAGTTTTAAGTGATATAAGAGATGAGTTGGTTCACTTTTTCCCCATTTCTACCCATTCTTCTCGGTTTCTTCAGAGCAAGGGAGCTAGGGTTCCATTTTCTTTCTTTCCTTTCTTTGATTCTAGCATTTGTGGGATTATTGAAGTGAGAACAAGGTCATTGTTGGTTCAAGGAGCTAAGGTAAGCTTGTGGTATAGTTTATTATTGGATTTTGATGTTGGGAGATTATGGGTTTGTTGATGGTGTTGGTTATATGGATTTATTGGTATGGGTTTGTGATTATTGAGATGTTGATGGTTCATTTCATGGTTTATTGTTGTAGGTTGTGTATCAAGAATTAGATTCAAGGTTTCAATTGGTTGTAAGTGGAATTCATTTTCTTGTGCTCACATGATAATATATGTATTGTGTTTTAATGATTTTAACATGTTATTCCCTTCCATTTGATTCATGATATGTATTAATACACTTTGTTGTATACTAGAGGCATTTTATGTCTCAATTGTGTAAAAAGTGAATACAAAAGAGAAGAGTATGCAAAGTGTTTGATTTAATGCCAAAGAGAGAGTTCAAATTGATTTATTGGATTGATAGAGAGATAGTCAGAGATTGTATGCAATGAGTTGATCAACGACCATAGGCTTATATCCAAACAGAGTAATCGATTTATATCGATGGGATATAGGTACAGAGACAGAGATACTATTGAAATATCAATCCACCAGAGAAAAGAGAAATACCATCGTTATAGTCATGTTATATTATGTTATTACATATTTTCAGAGTTGATGGTATTTAATGATTTCAAAGCCATGTTTTACAGAGTATGATATGTACAGATTGTTATGTAAGAGTTCCACTTGCTGAGTTTTATACTCATTCCAGTTATTCATGTGATGCAGATAAGAGGGACGGGCCAGGACGTTGATTGGAGCCGAGGTCATATGCATAGAAGATGGAAGGAAGAAGATATTTTGCTAGCATTTTGACATGATCAAAAATAATATTTTGTATTTTGATAAAACACTTGATTGATCATGTATATGTTTTTGATTATAAATGTTGTATGTCAAGAGAATTTTAAATCCTCCTTCCCTCTAAATAAATTTTTGAAAAATTCCGCTGTTATTTTACGAAATCGGTCAGAGGTGTTACACATTGAATACAAATTAACAGATGGAATTGAATCAACAAGTTCAGATATGATTCTTGCATTTTGCTTTCCAATTTGCGCGTTGACTCCTCCACACCATGTCGTGTCCATTGTACTCGTACTAATGGAATCGATGATATGAATCTGGCCGGTCGTGACGTGCTAAATCTTGGGAGGAGATCCAGACAGCTTCATTGTCAAGATCGTACAAGCAAGGTTTGAAGCTTCAAAGAATTCGGCATGCGTAGAAATGAAGTTGGAAGACATTTCCATGTTATTCAAGTGCTAAATTATGCAGAGGACATTTCCATGTTATCGCGCCTGAGTGCCACAGTCACTATCTAGTTTCGGAACACTCCGCGTGCCCGAGCGTTAAAAACTTACCGCCCGAGCGCGCCAAGTCCAGAACATGCGGCGCTCGAGCTGTAGAATCTCGCGCCCGATTGCACCTACCTGCAGAAAATTTGATATTTACCTAGTTTAGATTCCAAATTATTTAGGTAACTATATTTTGATGTCTTTTAGTTTTGTAAACAATATATACATGTATTTTATCATTGTAAACAATTAACATTGAGTTTTAATATATTTTGTGAGTTTTTCTCTCAATTTGAAAACTTGACTTTGTATACACCTTTGTGTATTCTCAAATCAAACTTATCAAATTTTAACACTTTGTGGCGTTTGTAGATTGTTCTTCACTCATGTTTTCAAAGACGAGTTTTTGAAGGTTCGTTTGAGATCGATTGTTATCTTTGTTAATATTTGTTGCTAAGATCTTCATAATTTAGAGGTGAATATTACAACAATTACTTATTTCAAAAGATCGGGGCAACACAAAATTCTTTGTTTCATCAAATCGAGGGCATGACTCCGTTTTTGAGCGCGTTTGCTATTCGTGATTGAAGAATCACATCATTTGGTAACAAAGCTTTAGGTTCCTTTTGATTCAAGTAAATTTATCATTTTTATTATTAGATATGTGCACTATCGTTTTATTTTCAGATCTTCATTATTCTATTGTTTCTTGTTGTTTCTTGAATCTTGTGATTCTCGAAATTTCATGAGTCATTCTTCGTTTTTTTCAAGTTGCACGAATACATCGTTGTGCAAATCCAAAAATAATAATAATAATAATAATAATAAATAAAATAGAAAAATTCCGAAAATTTGCTATAAATTTGTTTTAGGTATTTTGTTCTACTATCTTTTTTGAGTCATATTCAAGTGACTCTCACAATCAAAAAAAATATTTCAATTTTTTTTACGCAGTCCGTGTAAGTCAATTTTCAAATGTTGTGAAGTTTGAACTTGTGAGTTTGATGCACACAAGCTCCTGAGCCTAAAATGTACCGTACGAGAGAACTCTCAAAATTGAGTGAAATACTTGAGGGTGAGCATTTATTTCTTTGAGTGACGTGCGAGGTATTTGTAGTGAGGACAAAAAAAAGTCGAGTGAATCTTCTTTGGAATGACTAATGAGGATTCGTGGTGAGGAAACTTTATTTTTTATTGTTTTATACTAATCTTTTCTTGCAGGTATAATGTTTGACGATCATCAATTTCAAACCATGTTAATAGGGTTGGATAGAGTGTGGGAGAAGAAGTTTAAGCCTCTATTTGAAAGGTATAGGCGGTGCGAGGAAGAGGAGATGTATGATAGACCGGTTGGTGAGAATAGGCGGGATAGAGGAGTTGATGTAAATAGAGCATTGCATTTAGATCGTGATGATGATAGGCAATGTGAAGAGAATAGTGGGTAAAAAAGCTGGGAAGGGTATAGACTGAGTTGCACGAAGATGACAGTTCCATCTTTCAGTGGGGAAGCCGATCCAAAGGCGTGCCTTGAGTGGGAGGAGAGGATGGAGTGTATATTAGAGAGCCATGAGAATTATACCGAAGCAATGAACGTAAAACAAGCTTGTAGCGAGTTTACTGAGCATGTTATTACTTTGTGGGATAAGTTAGTACTAGATAGGAGACGATGTGGGCATGACCCTATAGTTACGTGGGATGAGATGACAAGGTTGATGAGGAAGAGATTTGTTCCAAATCACAATAATAGGCGAGGTGGTAGGAGAGATGAGCGTGGCTTGTATGATAGTTTTTTGGCATCCCCACCTGGCGGACCAACAGAAACAAGAAAATCATGGGAAGGCCAATGGTTGAGTCGAGCATGAAGTTACAAGGCTTGAACATCAAGGTACATCTAAAACTTCTATTCCTCATAATGTTGGTATTAAATGTTGTTGGTATCTAGAAGTTGGTCATAGTATTAGTCAATGTAGATTTGGGATGACATTAATAAAATCGTCAGTTGAGCTTAAATCTCAAATGGAGGTTGATGTTGAAGTTGAGTTTGTTGTGGAACTTGAACCTGAAATTGAGGTTGTAGTGGAACCTGTATTTGAGGTTGAAAAGTTTTTGATGGTAGTATTCCACTAGTTGATGAGTCGAATGATGTTGGACGATATACAGTGGAGGCTGAATCATTAGATAGAGGGGAAGTATTTAATTTGTCTACATTGGATGAGGGGAGTAAGCAAGGAGAAATTATTGCACTCCTTGCAATCAACGGGAATCGAACCCGTGACCTTGGCTCTGATACCAATTGTAGGATCGAGTGCTTACCGCTTTACGAAAAGCTATAGCTAGTGGTAATGGTGCAACTCAAATCTTTTAAAAGAAGCTATAGCTAGTGGTAATGGTGCAACTCAAATCTTTTAAACCGCACAGCAGCTCAAGCACCACGGATCGATCGCTCTAGCAAGCAGGGACAATTATTGCACTCAACAACTCGTTTAGAAGCTATTATTATAAGAAATTTTTACTAATAGTAAGGCATCTTATTATCCAATTTTGAAATCCATCACAATAGCACATAATATGTCTTCTTATATTTGATTTGTACGCTCACTCTGGCTATTATTCTGAGAATGACAAGCAGTACTCATAGCCAAACGCCTACCAATAGCTTCTTGAAAAATACCCAAATATTTAAATGAAAATCTAAGATCATGATCTGATACAATCGAGAATGGCACACTGTGCAGTCTCACAATATTCTCGATGTATAAACATGTCATTTATTTTAAAGATAAGTTCGCTCATACTAAATGAAATATGTATATTTCGAAAGACGATCAATAATAACCAAAATGGCATCACAATTCACAGCCTTTGGACAAATGAGGTAAATGAGTCACAAAATCCATAATAATATGTTTCGAATTCCATCTGGGATTTTTTAGACTATGGAGTAGTACTTCAGGTTTCATTTTCTCGGATTTCACTTGCTGGAAGAAAGGGCGTTACGAAATGAATTAACTAATGTCTTTCTTCTTATGTCTCAACCAAAATTGAAGTCTCAATGTCAAATACATTTTGTGATTTCCAGGGTGAATCTTGCATTTTCTACAATGTGCTTCATGGAGAAAGGAATATTTCAAGTCAGAATTATCAGAGACTATCAGCCGACCATTAAGTATGTTGGAAACTTACTTTCGGTTGTTTGACAAACTAATTAATTGGACTAACTAATGAAGTAACTTGCAGTAACTGTACTACTCAAATTAACTGACAGTTGCCTAACTGAAGATTAATTACTCCTACGTCACCCCTTCTATCTCAAGGATAAGATATTCACTAAAAGACTTTGATCAAATATAAGAATTGTACTGACCCACTTCAGTTTGGACTTAACACTGCCAAAACTGAAACTCTTAGTTTAACAGGATGTTCTCAGTGCGTAACTGATCTTAGCACTATTGAATTTCAACGATTATTACAACTTTCTAATGAGCTCAAATTGTAGCCTTAACTGCTACGAATATATCAAGTAAGATTGAGCTGAGATTTTGACAGAGTGACAGCAAGCTTTTGAATAGTGTTGACTCTTTTTCTTCAGCTGTTCTTCTGTCATATTTATAAGCTTTTTTTCTCCAACGGTAACTTGAGATGAATTTGAATCTTTGTATCCGTTGATTATTCCTTGGACATTGTTTGCTTCATTTATTGTGATGCGGCGTCTTAATTGCTTTCGCCGAAATGCGTTTTTCTAAGCTGTATTGATTAAAGTGCGGCGTTGCAATCTTCTATGTCTCTTGACGGTTGATTGTTCTTTCCCGAGATATGCTCAGTTGAAGGGTGCTTAGCATACGGCTGAATATATCAACTGATCAGTTTTCAACTGATCAGTCAGTTGATTTCAGTTATTAAGTCCAGTTGTTGAGCTTAGTTTACTCGATCAGTTGGTTCGTATTTTCAGTTGATTCATATTTTGTCAAATGCCGGAATTTAGTTTCCAACAATTTTCTCCTTTATGGTGTTTGACAAAACTAAGTAAATAATAACTGAACATCTGAGCTCATTGTAGATAAAATAAGAGATTGAATTTCTTGAACTGAAAGAGATCTTGATTTAATAACAGCTGAATCTAATAATATGATTAACTGCTTCTGCTGTTTTTTGCTGTTTTTCAAGATGCTCTTTGATCTTTGATTTCTTCCCCCTTTTTGTCAAACAAATCCATCTTCTCAGATAATTTTCGAACATCAGTGGAAAGAATTTTGACATCTGCGGAGATACTTGAGACAGCAGTTTGTAAACAAGTCTGCAGCAATTCCATTTTATTAGAAACAGAAGTTTCCAATCGCTCAACTCGTTGACTGATTATATCCTGAGTTGTATAGAGACTTTGAGCTAGACCTCTGTTATTTTTCATCTCAAGTACAGTTCGGGTAAGAGACTCCATGTTTGCTTGAATGGCTTTCAGTTTTGCGGAGTCATATTCAATTGAAGAATCCAATTTGACAATATGAGAGAATTGTGTGGATTGAATTTTCTTGATTTCAGTAATCATCTGCTGCATATTGTGCTGCATATTCTCGATTTCTTCAAGAACAAGATCCATTTCTGTGGATTGAAGAGGAGGTTACTGATTAGATGTTCATGGTTCATGTGAGACTTGATCAAAGACCACCATGGTTCTATCAGATAATATCGTTTCAGAGACAGTCTGTGCTGGAACATCTGTTTCAGTTACTGCTACTTGGACTGGAGGAGATGAAGATTGATGTTGATCAACAATTGGGCTTTCCTACTGAATAAGATTTTCAGTGAAAGGGTCATGAATTGCCTCCAGATTTTTAGCAATCTGTTGATTTGGTGATTGAGTAGGCACCACTGTTTGCTCCTTTAGTTCAGAAACAGCAGGCTGAACTGGTGCTTCTGTTGAGATAGAAACCTCTTGAGTGATTTGATCAGTTGAGTGATCAACTTTTTCAGAAATGTTTTCATTATTCATGGATTCTGTCACTACTGCTTGAATTATTTCATCAATGTTGGCAAAATTCAACTCGGCTTCAGAGTACAGCTGATGTTCCACAGCAGATGATTGTGGCACATCCTGAACTGGTTCTTCAGTTGTAACAATAGTTTGTTCTGAGGATGGCTCTTTCTGATGAGATGAGGGGTTTTCTTCTTCTTCTTCAGAGGCTTCCTCAGGAAGCACTAACTCCTGATCCATTTCCCACATTTTTATCTGAGCATGCAAGCTAGTAAGATCTGTATCTAGCTGAGTGATCACAGCTCGATCATTATAGGCAGTTGGATTGGTGGGAATTTAGTTTGCCTTTAATTTCTCAAGCAGTTGAGATAGCTTCTTAGCTCGAATTTGATCAAAAAAATATGTTTTTCTCTCCAAAGCCTGAACAATTCTAGTAGCTTTGACCATTTTGAGGACAATTGCTTCCAGTTTGAAAAATTTGTTCAGGTGGGATTTTTTTTTCAGCTGCTTAGCAAAAATTTGAGTTCTGTAGACGGTCCAGTCATCATAGATTGTAAGTTTTGATGCTGCAAAATTATTAACCTGTTCCCAAACAAGGTCAATATGAGTTTGAATTGAATTGGATGGCCTGGGCTCTTCAATAAATTTGCCTTTGCCTTTTTCAGTACTAAGGATGTGTGGAGTTTCCAATCCAGTACGAGTAGTATCCACCTGTTCTATAATCTCTATACCTTTGAGTCTGGGAGGTGCTAGAACGGTAGGACGATTGATGTGGATTAGAGGAGCTTTGATTCTAACTGTTTTCTTTGTTGCAGCAGTTGAGATTTCTGGTGGAATAATATTCAGAGGAACTGCTTTGATAGGCTGTTGGGCATCTGAAGATATCAGTCTTTCAGTAGGAATTGATTCTACTGTGGTTGGTAATTTTGTCCTTTGTGTTCTTGGTTTCTTGGCAATTTTTGGAAAGGGCGTCTTCTCAGAATCGGATTCACTAACAATCAGTTTTCTTTTAACTGTCTTCAGTTGAGCCAATGTCTTCTCCTGTTTAACTGATTTGGGAGCCGCCTGTTGAGTCCCAATCTCCTGTTTTATCTTTACAAACTGAGCAGGAGAAATGTCTAGTTTAGTCTTGGGTGGCAGAATATTCTTCCCATTGAAAATTTTGAATTTAGATAATCGCTCCGAATCATCAGCCACCAACCCTTGGACTTTCATCAAATAGCTTAGCGGCACTGCAAATCCTTTGGATGGCTTGGTGGAGGAAAACATGTTCTTCAAGATACTAAAAATAAGTTGCTTCCAGTTGAATTTTCTTCCAGCCATAATGATCGTAATAGCTTGAAACTTCTCCAAAGTCAGGGCAGCATACGATCCTGCCTTGGCCAATAGCCCTTTGGCTACGATATCAGCCAGCAACTGAACCTCATGCTTCAGTTCCTTCTTAGGATCGAAAACGTTGATTTTCCGTCCATCAGCAGAGAGTGCAGTTTGCATTTCTTCAATATCTGATGCTTTAACATCAGCAAGGTGTACTAATCCATCAGAGGGTAATGAAAAGATTTCTCCGAAAGAATCTTCAGAAATGGTCACCGACTGACCGTTAATAGTGGCAATGATGTTTCCATCAGAGTTGATATATCCATTTGAGTAGAGGTCTTGGAGTTCTTTTGGGTAAATCTCCTGCGAGTATTGTCCCTAAAACATTCTGAGACCAGCAGATTCAATCTTCAGAAAGACGTTCTTAATTTCAGCTTCGTGAACTGAGTCAAAATCAATGGCCATAGCGTTCAACATGTGAGCTGGGATTTGATTCGCCATTGCTGAGAGTAAGGAAGCCTGAAATTTTGCGAAATACAAGCTCTGAGTGTATGAGTTTGCTCTGAGAGATGATATACGCGTAAGAAAGAAAGCTGAATTGAAGCGGGAAATTATTTATATGTATGTGACTGTTTAGATTCTGGACACGTGTCAGTCCATCAAAATTTTGAATAAAAATGTGTGTTCGTGTGCTATAAGCGTGTGTACAATTTAAACGGTTCAAATGCTTCCACGTTTTCAAAATGAGATTCATCATTAGATAATAGACAGTCACGTCATTTGATTTGGAATATAATATGTTTTAATTAGTTAACTTATATGAGAAGATTAGTGAAATACCCAACTGAACGATCAGTTGTAAGACTGTGTCCTTTCAGTTGAGAGTTTACTAACATTTGTCTTCTCAGTTAACCTTTTAAAACCATTATTCCCCCTTAATTAGTGCATAAAATAATTAAAGCGAATAAATTTAAAGGTCAGAAAGATTATCGTTTGCTGAAACGTTGACGACCCTTCAGCTTCCTTGATATTCTGCTATAAATAGAAGTAACACGGTTAGTTTCAGTTATATTGGTGAAAATATTCAAGACGAAAGAATGGCAGATGCGAGTAGCTCGAGTGCTTCGCCATTTTCTTTGAAAGCTAGGAAAGCTGTTATAGAAGACGAAGTCTTCTACAAGAGTCTTCCCTACTGGGAAAAGTTACAGGAGCTTGCGTTCCTGTATAATTCTGGAGAGGCTACCACTCCCGAACTGATGGCAGAGTTGAGCGAAGTGCGGGAGCACTTGAATATAGTTGTGTGGGTGGACATCTTTACGGATGGTCATATCTATCAGCTGATGCTTCGAAAGGAACTGGAGATCCTTAACCGCATAGCTTCTTCACACAGCTTTCTCAAGACATCTTCCTCATCTCTATCCGTTAGGTTGAGAATGTGGATAGATGATATAGAGGAAAAATATGAAAATGTAATCCAAGCAAATATTTATGGTTGAATAAAACATTTATTTTGGCTTAACTCTGTTTTTTCTTTTTCCTGCAAATAATAAGTTTCATTAGTTATTATATATGAATTACGATCATAAACAGATGAACTGATGATTGGTTAAGCGTTAAGTAAAAAATGTCAAACTGATATCAGTTGATAATGAACAACTGATAGTTAAGAGGCCTCGTTAAATGAGAAAGACGCTTTGGTTGATTTGAGTCTCTTCATTTTCTTCAACATTTAAATTTCATCTGTCTTTAAATAAGATGATAGAATGTGAGACAATAACAGTTTAATATGTCGGATTCAAGTAACTCTGATGCATGCAGTAGTTCGCATATTCAAGTTAATGAGCAATTAAGTCCTTATTTAGAAGAATTTAAGAAGACAATGGAAGAATATGTCTTGATGAAGGTGATGTCAACATGGTTCAAGATTCATGATTTGCAGAGGGTAAGTAGTAGTGGTGCAGTTCCTACTCGTGCTCAAGCAGCAACAGCAAGAAAATACATTCATCGGTTTGAAGTTAGGCATGTTACAGATCTGATTGATGAAAAATGTCTGTTAGAAGCAATGTTATGGAAGGAATGGCATGTGGTTGAGAAGATTTCTACAACTAGGTCATTTTCTAGAAATCTAAATTTATGAGTTGAATGATTGGATTAGAGAATGGCAGGATTCAGTTGGTTCTATGATATCTTCGGTACACTGGGATCGATGGTATTCTTAATAAAGTATTATTTTCAATTTGTTGTGTTCTTATTTTCTGCAGATAATTCTATTAGTAAAGCAACATTAGTAATAATTTTAAGACAGATCAATTAAACCAAGAATATTGTGAAAGTAAGAAAACTTAGTCTCGGGTAATGGTTTGGTGAAGATGTCTGCTGCTTGTTGCTCAGTTGATACATACTCCAGTCTGATGTTCTTCTTCAAAGCATGATCTCTAATGAAGTGGTGCCTGACATCTATATGCTTGGTCCTTGAGTGAAGAATTGGATTATAGGTGATGGCAATTGTGCTCGTATTGTCACAAAATATGGGCGATTCATTTGTAATTACTCCACAATCTCTCACTTGTTGCTGGATCCAGATCAGTTGTGCACAGCAACTACCAGCAACAAGATATTCTGCTTCAGTTGTTGAGGTATTTATAGATGTCTGCTTCTTGCTGAACCAAGAGATCAGCCTGTCTCCTAGAAACTGACAAGATCCACTTGTACTTTTACGATCAAGCTTACATCCTGCATAATCTGCATCTAAATATCCAACTAAATTGAAAGTAGAGTCTTTATAATACCATAACCCAACATTTTGTGTGCCCTTAAGATATTTCAAAATTCTTTTAGCCGCTGAGAAATGTGATTGCTTAGGATTTGCTTGAAATCTAGCACACATACACACAGCAAATACAATATCAAGGCGATTGACATTTAGGTATAACAATGACCCTATTAAACCTCGATATAGTGTCGCCTCAACTGATATTCCCCCTTGATCAGTGTCCAATTTTACTGATGAGCTCATGGGAGTATTTGCAGCTGAACATGATTCCATGCCAAATTTCTTCAGCAGCTCCTTTGTATATTTAGTCTGACTTATGAATATACCAGTTTCCAGTTGCTTCACTTGTAGTCCAAGAAAAAATGTCAGTTCACACATCATGTTCATTTCAAACTTATCCTGCATTAGCTTAGCAAATTTCTTGCATAATTTGGGGTTAGTTGACCCAAATATGATATCATCAACATAAATTTGAACTAATAAAATGTGATCATTCTTAGTAAATTTGAACAAGGTCTTATCAACTGATCCAACAGAAAAATCATGATCAGTTAGGAATTTTGAAAGAGTTTCGTACCAAGCTCTGGGAGCTTGTTTAAGACCATATAAGGCTTTGTTCAAATGATATACATGATCAGGAAAGTTGTGATTTACAAAACCTGGGGGTTGTTCAACATATACTTCCTCTTGTAGCTGGCCATTTAGGAATGCACTTTTGACATCCATTTGATAGACTTTGAAGTTCTTGTATGATGCATAAGCAAGAAACATTCTGATTGCTTCCAGTCTTGCAACTGGAGCATATGTCTCATCATAGTCAATTCCTTCTTCTTGTCTGTATCCTTGTGCTACAAATCTTGCTTTGTTGCGCACAACTGAACAATCCTCGTTCAGTTTATTCCTGTACACCCATTTTGTACCTATAATAGTTTTTGAAACTGGTCTTGGAACTAAGTTCCAGACATTGTTATGAGTGAACTGATTTAGCTCTTCTTGCATTGCATTTACCCAGTTAGGATCAGCAAGAGCCTCATCAGTTTTCTTTGGTTCTAGTTGTGCTACGAAAGCTGAATGGATAAATAAATTTAGCATTTGATTGCGAGTTCTTACTGGATCAGATGGATTTCCTATTACCAGCTCAGGTGGATGTGATTTTCTCCATCTGTACTCAGTATTTGTTGTATCAGCAATTTCTTCAGTTGGTAACTGAACACAGTTTTCAGTCTCAGTTGGTGCTTCGTCAACTTGTAATTGAATGTTATCATTATGCTCTATCAACTGATCATTAGGAATGGCTTCTGGTTCAGCTGATTGATTTGACACTTCTGGTTCGGGTGTTTAGAGATTGTTTTGATTAATATGATTGTCTTTTTCATCATCATCCTCCAAACTGATATCTGTAAATCGATCAACTAGCTCAACTTGATCAGTTGACTTGTTAGTTAGTTCAGTTTCATCGAAATCAACATGAGCTGATTCTTCAACATTTAAGGTTTTCTTATTGAAGACTCTATAAGCTATACTAACTGATGAGTATCCAAGAAATATTCTCTCTGCAGATTTAG